>NW_011354012.1:0-14068 GCF_000735185.1 Notothenia coriiceps | reverse complement strand
GGATGGACTCTGAGACAACTGGCTGTTAAATATCAAGAAAAATAACCTTTTATCTTCTAAAGACCATATCTTTATGGTCTTCATTTGATTTGATTTTGATAGTACTTCATTTAAATAATTTGAACGTTTTATGTATTTGTATTTTCTTTTGTTGTTATCTTAAAGGTGACCTATCATGCAAAATGCACTTTTGTACGTCTTGTATACATGAATATGTGTCCCCGGTGTTCCAGGGAACTCACCAAGTGTCAGAAAACACAACCCTCTCTATTTTCCTCCGTACCCAAATCTCTTAAAAAGGGGCTGCAACGGATCTGATACAGACTGATCCAGATTTGAACACTTCTATGACATCACAGAAGTGGCGCTACGGCTATTGGGCCAACTCCACCGATCAGGAGGAGACAGCCACGGACATTGCCGTTCGAAAGCGCTGGAGACGATGTAGTACATATGCCAGGCCTGTAGATGGTGCTGTTCTCAAATAATCAGCCCATGTAAAGACAGTGTTAAATTGAGCGAAATGAGGAATGGCTAAAATGTATGATCTGTTTGGTATTTTGAAAAATAAAAAGTATAAATACTACACTATATTATTCAAATATAGCATGATAGGTCCACTTTAAATGATCGTGAGGATGATGATTAAAAATTGTTTGTTTGAGCCGGGCTGCATTTCCTGATGAAAAAACAAACCGATGGTAGTTGTAGTACGCCAACGTGGATTAAACAACATCATTTTGTTAAATAAAAACATGGTGATGTTTTGTAAATTATTACATGTCTCTTATTTAGCACCGGATCCGTGACATATGGATCTTAACAAGGATCCGCTATACCTGTAGATCTATCAGCATGAGTTCCACTGTGGCAGCTTTTTAATCACTGCTCCCCCTGGTGGATCCATGATCCATTGCAGCTGGTTTCATTATAATTTAATTTATTTATCAAGGGGGCATATCAAGTCATGTGGGGGGTTTTCCTTTCAGCGAGGGCCAACCCCGTGCCGATCACGGCCCCACTACGGTAGGGGCGTCCAAATATCTGTACTTGTACTTGTAGTCCGGAAAATACGGTAGTAGCTTTTACCAACATAAACACATTATAAACTAATGGATATACTTTTATTCTGTTGATTCTCAAACCCAAATACATACACAAACACACTTTCTTGTGCCACTAAACTATAATCTGGTATATGTTGTCCTTGTGAATTTTTCTATTGTGATTACAGATATCATGGAGCTTTCTCAGTGGGTTTACAGCGAATCACAGAGACTCCACCACGGCAATTACTGTTAGAGCATAAACAAAACAGTATATGGGTAAATGTGAGGATTGTTTCAAAGACAGGATACAAAACACAAGTTATATACAATTTATAGTCATAAATATATATATTTATGTACAGTGGAGGAAATAAGTGTTTGATCCCATGCAGATTTTGTAAGTTTACCCACTTACAAAGAAATTACTTGTCTGGAATTTTAACGTTAGGTTTATATAAACAGTGAGAATAAGAATATCGAAACGAAAATCCAGTATGTTCCAGGGTCCTTGTCCTGCTGGAAGACCCATCCATGACCCATGTCCTGGCTGAGGGAAGGAGGCTATCGGCCAATATTTTTACGGTACATGTCCCCGTACATCCTGTTTCCTTAGCAGAGAAACACCCCCAAAGCATAATGTTTCCAGCTCCATGCTTGACGGTGGGGATGGTGTTCTGGGGGTTATAGTCAGCATTTCTCTTCCTCCAAGAGGCAGTGGCTCAGTCAGTAGGGGCTTGGACTGGGAGCTGTAGGGTTGCCGGTTCAAGTCCCCGACCAGGCCTAAAAAATATGGAGTGTGGACTGCTACTTGGAGAGTTCCCAGTTCACCTCCTGCCCTACCGTGGTGCCCTTGAGCAAGGCACCGGACACCGCTCCCTGGGCGCTGTACAATAGCTGCCCACTGCTCCTAGTACTAGGATGGGTTAAATGCAGAGAACAAATGTCCCTGTGTGTGCTGTGTGCTCTGCATGTGTGACCATTAAAGAGGGTTTCATCCCCCCGATTCTATTCTTCCTTGTATTGTTTTTCATATCCACTAGATGGAAATCGATAGGATTAAAGCACTGATATTCAGGATCTAGTCATCTTGAAGAATCTGGATCAGGGTGATCCCAGCTTTGAAATACTGGGACAAAATCTGTCCGAGTTATCTGATCCTGGATCACAAAAAAAAAAAATGGGATTTCAAAATCTGATCGGATCTGATTGAGATTAAAAGTGTTGAACTACTGGGCCCTGATGACCTGAATAAACAGCAGCGTGGTTAGCGATGAGAACGTTCTGTGAGTTATTTCCCTTGGCACAGACTTCCTCCCCGTTGTGTGGCACCTCGTGAGCAGAGGGACTGAGCTCTCAGGAGTGTTTGTGTAAAGCTGAAACATTCATCCGTGAAGAAAAATGGGGTCAGATTGTGGGCTTAAAAATCAGGCTTTTGCAGCACTGAAGAAAAGGTACTGGAATCCTCTAATAAGAGATTAGTGTCCTGACTAGTAAAAGTAAAATATGAGTAGTCAAATGCAAGTATTAAAGAGGGAACCCTTACAGAATGTTACCTTTAAATGTTATGAAATTGAATGTAAAAAAAGAACAATACATTAGAAAATGTTAAAAAGAAAGCACCAGAACCTCTAAACTGTACTTAGAGAACAGTTAATGTATCTAATGAGCATTATTGACTGTTTGACCTGTTACAGAGTGTCCATTTCAGACTTTAACAGTGGTTTCAAGGTCAGTCACTTATCAGCTCTTGTACACAAACATAACCCTGACCTAGTCTTTATTTAGAAGAGCTTCTGTTCTATCTCAATTTATTCCAGGAATTATTTTTGTTCAATGGGAAGTGTGCTGTTCCCTCCTGCTTTTTAGGCCCCTGATCCTATTTATATATTGCAGCTTCTATCCACAACACTGAAGTCAACCTTAACGTCTTTTCATACTCCAACCTTTTAGCTTTCAATAATCATAAATGCAGAGGAAATGGGTTTCCATTTACCTGTCATTGTATTCTAAGTCTTAAAGCACTCAAACCACTACCTGCAAAACCAAATGAAATGCACTAGCACTTTACCTTTATGCAAGCAAGGTTTTCAAGGCCGTCTTTTTCTGTAGGCTGTAGTGTTTGATGACACACTGGAAAACTGCCAAGCTGCTCCTGTCTGCGCAGGAAGCTTCAAGGCCAGGCTGCACAGACACAAGTCAGGAATACAGATGAGTGACATATTGAAAGAAAGAACAACATTTTAAGTTTCAAAATGTTGCATAGCTGTTGGGTTGAGATTTGGTGCATGCAAGTTGCACTGATGACTGAGAGAAATGTGAAAGGGGTGGCTTGTATTGACAAATCAAAGAAAATTATCACCTAGCTCTCAATCTTTTCGTATAGCTTTATGGAGAATTTATGGCATGTAACAGGCACATATTAACGTCAGGAGTGAATGTTTTTGAATGTTGACTCTAAATGGATGCTAATTTCTCTTGGTTGCCCTCTCAACTTAAAGCATTATCATGCCTTTTGCTTACTCCCCATAAGTGCCCAAAACGTCCATTGATGCAGCTTTAAACTGGTGTGAGGAAGTATCAATAATAGGGACCCCTGTGACAACAACATCCATCTATTTTATGCAATGGTGAAAAGTACATTTACTCAAGTAGTACTGTACTGTAATATTTTTGAAATGGACCAATCTGCAGAATTAGTACTTTTACTTTTGGTACTTAACGTATATTGTGATGTTAATACTTTTGTAGTTTTACTTGATTTGCAATTCAGGAGTTTTACTTGTAACATAGTATTCCTACACTCTGGTAGGCTACTTCTACTTTTACTCAAGTAGCCTACAAGTTCAGAGTAGCCTAGTTCTCCCACCTCTGATTATATGTTCTACCAGTACAAGACAGACATATTATCTTCTTAAAATGTACTGAAATGCAATTAAGGTCCCATTTCAGGGTTGGTATGAATGCTCATACAGGGCAAGGTGTTATTACTATACACCGTAGTCTTAATAAACATGTAATTGCTCCACCTGCTCTGCATACACCACTGGGCGATGTTTCCTCCAGTCTTTAGTCTGGATCTGCAGGTTATAGCGGACTATTATCGGTAGGGGGAGGATGGAGATGCGGAGGAACAGCTAACGACGGACATCCACTCCTCTGGTGTTCCCCACTAAACGTTAACAACGACAGACAATGATGTGAGTATACATATATGTATTTATAACCTGTAAATTATCTTATTAAATAGGCTTTACGTCAACGTTTGAGCTGCTGACGTCGACGTTAAGTTGGTCGTTTGCAGGAGGTAACGTTACCGCAACCCTCGACATAAATGCAGCTTTGACGTCATTCACTTTATTCCTATAATATGTTTCGTTAACTGTAGTTACACTTAAATAATGTGTCATATTATGAAAGAGCTACCTCGCTTGTTTGCACATTTCTAGAAAGGGTCCCGTGATGTAAAACCCTCCAGCACGTAGCCGTGTCCCACGCCCTTGTTTTGTGATGTCTGGCGATCAAACTGCACGAAATCTTCAAAGCTTTTTCATATGACATGACTGATGTAATTCAATAAACTATTATTCTTGAAGATGTCATCATCGGTGAGCATTTAAAAGCCGGACATGCGATCTTCTGGGGCTTTATGTGTGGGAAAAACGAAGCGAACTGGGAATTAGACAGATCCCACATACAGTTCCGTTATGTTTCATTGGTTTTGTTTTTCCTTCAAATCCAGCAAAAAAAATGCATCTCTTATAACACAGGATACATCTGTTAGTTTAATTTAAGTTTCAGATGACCTAATGTAGCTATAATGCACGTTTTGGATACCTACATGTACTGTGAATGTTTATAGCTGCTTTTAGCTGTGAACACGTAGTCTTTGTGTAACAGACTAAATGCAGTCATGAATGAACATGAATGCTCAATAATGTAAGATCAATAGTACAGGCAATGATTTCAGTGCTGATGGATGATGTGAGATCATACATCTACAACACAATGACTTTGGAGGGGAACATGTTTATTTCTTCCATTTATAGTATAGGTAATGTATATAGTTAAATTATATCTTTGCACCTTTGGTGTGGGTTGATTAAAGAACAGCTACTTGCAGATTTGACCTTGGGCGATAGTGCATTTTGTGATGGCATTTGTCAAAGATTGTGGGTCAACACTGTGAGAAACTATATGAATCAGCCGAGCCTACCATAACAAAATATTGAAGCTGGCCAACAACATTGTCTCTGACCCCAACCAAGTCCTGAACCGTGAATATTAATTGTTATCAAATCAGAGGTACCTGGTCCTATATTTAATGAAGTTACTGAAGCACTCTTTTGAGCACCAGTTAATCCTCAAATAAATACAGAGGTTAAACCCAGTTCAAATGTACGATAGAGGGTCCAGATAATGCTGTCTTCAGTAATTGTAATAGTATGTAAATGTCTGTTTCCTTGTATCGTGCTGCTGTGTTGTTAAGTCCTGCAGCATTATGACTAACACATGTCATTCACCTTCTTGTTTTCTAGTGAGGTGTTTCAAGCCACAGAGCTGAATACCAAATTGCCTTCTACTACAAAGAGATAGCCAGTGTGCTGGATGGATAACCAGGAGGCATGACAGAGTCTCTTCCCCCGCGGGTGACGCACCAACAGTTGGAGAAAATGCAGTGGGCTGGAGGATACGTTTTCCTGATCCTGGCATCCCTTATCGCCTCTCACACCACCGGGGCCTTATCAGTGGACACGGACGCAAACCAAACAGAGAGCGGCAATGTGACAGACGGATTTGGCCCGGTTGTGTTCACAAAAGTGAGCCAGATAATTGCCCGTGAGGGGAACTGTGCGCTGATTGATTGCAATATCACCGGGGAGCCGTTCCCCAGTGTTCAGTGGTTCAACTCCCATGGAGAGCGCCTGGACACGGAGACTAATGGTAAGACAGATTGTACCGTTACTTAAAACTCCTGCTCTCTTTGTCACCAGCGATGCTAGGAGTGTCTGGGTTATTATTCACTCGGAATTTGGCTTCTGAAAGTTAACATTTATGTGCATAATATAGTTGTAACACTTGAATTAGTAGTCAGCACATGCACAGTTTCCAACAGGATATGAACATTCTCCTCAGTCTGCTCAGTGTGTATTAACATGGTTCACATTCTGTATCTCAAAATCTCAAAGATAGCCAGGGGGCATTTATGAGATGTGCGTACACGCTATAAAATGGCCACACATCCATTTGATCCGCTATTAAGGGTAGTATTGGCCCGCTGCCTGGCTCAGTGACACTTCCAGGTGTCGCATATTGTATTCGGCCAATCGTTTGTGTCGCAGAAATAAACCCGGAGGACTCAAGTTATGGGCAAGAATCTGCACACTACTTATTATTTTGTACTGTGTTTTCTGTGGCAGTATGTCTTGTTTTGAATAAACCAGTGCATTCAATTAAAAAAAATTCATACATTTGGTCCAAAAATCCTTCAAAGAAACGCCCATAGCTCTGGCCAGATCTCACCTTGGTGGACAGTCTATTAATATCACATTACATATCACCCATCCCTAGAAACAGATATTTCCTTTAAAGTGTTATAACTGGCATTCCTAATGTAGTATACAATACGTATATAAGGTCTTAAGGATACTCACCCAAATGTGCTTCTCCGGGGGTGTTTTCAGCTTAGTCACAGGGAAATATGACGGTGGTGGGTCCTGACGGGTTCTGGCGCTGTGCATCATTTAAAAGGCACAGCCAGTGTGGAAAACAGTACTCTCAGGTGTTTCAGTGCGCATCGTAGAATACCAATCACAGAAAGGGTTGAAGTACACCTTGTCTCTTTTAGGAGAAAAGAAGAACTGTTAAAAATGTACATGCTACACTCAAAGAACAGGAAATCACGTTTTTCAAGATGACTGCAAGGTTATGACTGCAGATATGTTGAATTAAGTGAATCTTCTGTTACATGGGAAAGATATTTTGTATATTCAAGGACGAGACAGGAAACCTTGTGCAACGGTTTTTTTTTGTCATAGTTCCAGACGTTTCTCTAAAACGCCCTCATGTTGAGAAGTCGGGATCGGTTCTCAACAGATTTGGCTAATTATTTCACATTTGAACACAGATTATTTCCTTGCTGTTTGCTAATTCGATTCAGGAAACCATTTAAAGAGGTTTTTAGTTTAGATTTTCATTAAAGCCTCCTCCGCCTGTGTTTTGATGACTGTGATTCACCTGAGGAAGGGAACAGACATTGTGATGCTTCTCCTAAAGCCGGCCTGTTGAAGCCTGCCATCAGAGTGTTGTTATGACTCACAAACCCAGAGCAGTGTCTGCACCATCATAGAGATTCTCCCCTGGGCGACACACAGGAATATAATGAGCGAGGAGGATGTTTCCCTCACAGCAGGCAGCACTTCCAGAGCAGTGACTCCAACCTGCCTGCTCTTGTTTCCTCTGCAGATATCTGGCATTTATAAGCTGCCTTTTCCCCTTCCTACAAAGTTGCTTGTAGTATTGGGCAGCGCATCAATCGCATCAAATGGTCCGGTGATTGAGGTTAAAATTAGAAATGTGATTGAGGTTAAAATTAGAAATGTCTCAGTGGAGAAGGCGGATGGGCGGGACGTTGTTGTCGGCCTGGCTGCGTTTCCTGAACCCCATTCATCTCCTCCAGAGGATACCAGTGTGGGAAATCAATCGTTAGTGCTTGAAGAAGACGGGGGAATCGTTTTATCGTCTCCTCCAGACCTCAGACTATGGATTTACAAACGCCTTCTGTGATATCTGTCTATCATTTTCCTCAAGACTTTGCTGCATGTGGATGAAATGCTGCTCTGGGGGTTGTCATTTTTATCAGGAGCGGTATTAAGCCAAAGGTATACAAATACAAATAACTGTTGACAGTATACAGCCAGCAGCCCTGTTAGCTTAGCATAGCTAGCATACAGACTGACTTATCCGAACAAATGCCAAAACAACCCTGGGTTTACCTCCTTTGTTTAAAAGGACACTACTTAAATTACACTTAAATCCCTAACAGGACAAGTATCCAAATATCATGCATGTGTTTTTACCATTTGTATTTTGCTGAACTCGCAGAACGTCAACCTCTAGGGTCCATCACAGAAGCAACATGACTGCAAAGGAGGGACATTTAAGTTATTCAAGGGTTATTAAGTATAACAAAAATCATATACTGTATATAATATCCATTTCATTTGCCTTCAACACAGCTTTGTAGGAATATTGTCTTTTTACAGTAAAAAGGCCAAAGGGTGTATGCTCATAGTTCCCCTGTTTTAAGTCTTTGTGCTAAGCTAAGCTAACCATCTCCCGCCTCAGCTTTATGTTGAAAAGAGAGACACGAGCGTGGCATCAATCTTCTTAACTAACTCTCCCACAGAAAGCAAATAAGCGGATTTCCCTAAATGTCAAACTATCCCTTTGAACCGCACAAAGGGTGTCACATCACAATAAAGCTTGATCACTCTATCAGTCAGAATCACCACCTTATTACTTAGATAAGAACTGATAAACAAAGCAAATAAACCCGACACTCATGCATCTACCACCGGTGTCCACTGAATGGCTCGGCAGGTGCTCTGTAGTTCTGGTAGTGTACTGTCACCGGTTAACTCACTTTGCCTTGGTTTGAACAGTGTGCTTTATCATTTGACCTAATTGTGAGTTTGAAGATGGTTTATTTTGTAATGTGAGAGAAACAACCCTTAAACCTCTCCAACATGTAAATGGATCGTCCTTGCTTTGATTACTCAAACCTCAGCACACAGAGCAGCCCCACCTGTTTAAATATTGAAGGCACGGTCTCTGCTGCCCTTCTATCTGAACAGACAAGCCGATATAAATATACCCTATTGATCATAAAATGGCTGTTAATTTCAGCGCCAAACGTTGAGCAAGGCGCAGATGGAGGCTTATGCAAGAGGGTACACTGCTGCTTTCAAATGTTAACAAACCGCTGCTAGGCTCCAAGACACTTGTTATTTTCCATTGCTTTAGTGCCAAAACAATGTGTTCTCTTGAGCTTAAAAAGAGTCAGTGCAGAAGTGCAACATCAGCACATCTGAATAAGCAATTCCTATTGGAGAGCAGCTGCAACAACACTGCAGGAGAGTTCACTGTTGATCACACGGGGGAGGGGAACAGATGCATCAAGAGGATTTCAGGATTTAAACCTTGATTGTGAGTTACTGGGCAAACTGCATGTTCACTGGGTTATGCAGTACCAGTCCATAATGTCTTTTTTTAAATAACAGGTCAGCAATGTGTGTACTCTGGTACCGAAAGAAAAGGATTTGTGGTTGTAGCTTTTTTTCCTCGTACTTGGCTGTCATTTTGATAGCTTTGGCTTTTCACTTAAATAATTGGTTGGATCTCATAATGTGGAACAGTCGTACAATTCCCTGGACATCTTCAAGTCATCATTAAAAACTCACCTGTTTTTTCTCCCGATTCCGATCTTTTGAAAATCACGTGATCGGCTCCGATCCCCGATCACGTGATCGGATCGGGACATCTCTAATTATTGTTATTATGATAAATGAAGAAAATCACAAGTGAATCATACAGGTTTTAATTAGAGAAGAGCTGCAATAACACAACCCAAGTTATAATTAATCATAGTTTGTTTTACGCAGTGTTTGCCACACTCATGACTGTCCTCCGTTCCTCTGCAGGGGAGAAATGGTGGCTGATGGAGTCGGGGATCCTCAACATCACCAACATCGAGTTTGCAGACCGTGGGAAGTACACCTGCATGGCGTCCAACGCTCTGGGCAGCTCTAACTGCACGGTGACGCTGCGTGTGGTCATCACTAACGGCGACATGGGCGTGTACTACATGGTGGTGTGTTTGGTGACCTTCACCATCATCATGGCCCTGAACATCACGCGCCTCTGCATGATGAGCAGCCACCTGAAGAAGACGGAGAAAGCCATCAACGAGTTCTTCCGCACCGAGGGCGCCGAGAAGCTTCAGAAGGCCTTCGAGATCGCCAAGCGGATCCCCATCATCACCTCGGCCAAGACGCTGGAGCTGGCCAAGGTCACACAGTTTAAAACCATGGAGTTTGCGCGGTACATCGAGGAGCTGGCGCGCAGCATCCCCCTGCCACCGCTCATCATGAACTGCCGCACCTTCATGGAAGAGATCCTGGAGGTGGTGGGGGTGGACGAGATGAGACACACCTTCCTCAGACAGTCGCCCGAGGGGTGCCGCGAGATCGTGACCAGGAGCATCGGGGCGAGAGACGTGTTCACCATCCTGCAGGAGAGGGAGATGGAGCGAGGGCGAGAGAGGGAGCGCAGCGAATCGCCCGCCGCCGACTCGGACAACTCGTCGGTCCACGAGCAGCCGCAGCACATCGCCATCCAGGTGTCGGTGCACCCGCAGCTCGCCATCGAAGGTTGCTGCAGCATCGAGGCTCCTCCCCCTCAGCCAGAGACCACGCCCTCATCGCCCCCCCCCTCTTCCCCACCTCCACTCCCTCCTCTGGAACAGGAGGAGGAGGAGGAGCCTGAGCTGGAGCCTGAGGCAGCAGTAGAGCAGGAAGTGGAGCAGGAAGTGGAGCAGGAAGTAGAGCAGGAAGTGGAGCAGGAAGTGGAGCAGGAAGTAGAGCAGGAAGTAGAGCAGGAAGTAGAGCAGGCAGAGTCCGAACCCATAGCCGACAGTAAACCCGCCCCCTGCCAGGTGTTCTACGAGAGCCACGTGTGACGAGACAAACGAACCCTTGAGGAGCGAAGAGTTATCCTGCTATGCATTTCCACTCGAAGACAAAAGGTCAAATAAACAATCACATTTGTATCCATCTTTCCTGAACGAAACAATCCTGAAACCTTTGTAGGCGACTGAGAAAAGACACTTTAGCGGGTTCCCTCTCTGGACTCTCATGCTTGAATGTACATGGCAGGGGTAATCAATGTTATTAATGTAATAAGCAGCGAATTGTAAAGGATCACGTGATTTTCATAGCTCAGATTTGATGATTTCTTTACGGTTTTTAGTTTCTGACAATGCGAGGGGTTTTATGACTTACTCCAGAAAACTGCCTCAAGCTGGTCTTCGTGCCGTTTCCTCAAACCGTGAACACTAAGCTTCTTTCATCCGCTCCAGAATCACATCCAGCTTCTGCAGAGCTACAGCTGATCTGCTGTTAGTGAACAACGTCCTGCTCAAATAGAGATGCATGCTCGGTCATTACTTCATGATTGTACGGCCTACTGTATCGCTAGAAAACAAACAAACGAGTAAGCCAGGTTAATCTATGTGTGTACAGTATATTACAGGACCGGGTCACACACACCTCTGGGTAGAGTTTTTGTGTTTTAACTGAAATATTTCTAATAGTATTACCCATTGTGGTGTGATTTTGTTTCTCAGCTAGCAGTTTTAATTTAAATATTAATTAAAATATTTTTTGTTTATTTTCCTCCGCTTTGTGCTGTTTTTAATTTTTAATTTATTTAATTCCCGACCTGCTCTCGGCACCTTCTTGCTTCTACAGAGGCTTTACACTAGTACCGTTGCATTTTTGCTGCATGTGAACGTGGACGTTGGGACTGAAAGGTCCTTCTTCCTTTGCTTGGCTAACGGTCTGCGGAGGAGAGGAGCTGGACGTGTTCTGCTTTTACTGGTGCTCTTAAAGATGGCTCTTTTTTGTAGTGGATTAAATGAAAGTGCTGTGTTAAAAAAGACATTGGTGTTTTTTTTTTTGCCCAGACATAAACACAGCTTCATCTACTATGACTTCATGGCTCATCGAGGGAATTCATCTCCTTTTCCTACAACCATTCGTGTTAAAACTTGAACTGAGATAAGTCTCATTCAGAGACACGGCAAACAGGAACTGCTTATAGCTAATTCTGCTAACTTAACGCGTGCTAATCTGCCAAAAAAATATATATATACTGTATATAGAAGATAGGATACTAACATTATTTAAGCCAACCGATACACAAGGTGTTTACAGAGCTCGATATCTTCCATTGTCTGTATCTGTCTGCAGGAGAAAAGAGCAAAAAGGACAGAAAGTGTCCTAAAGATCTACACCTTTGCTTTGTTCATGCAGGAAGGTCTATATATTAACCAGTACAACAGTTGTGATACCACTTGCAACCAGACAATTTACAGTATACTAAATACACCCTGTTTTAATCAACAAAAATACTTAACAAAACATTTCCATAACTTTGTCAACAAAGCAGTTAAACAGGGTGATATTTATGAGTTTTTGCTGCCCTTGCCAGCCAGCAGACACACAGACAAGTGTCTGGTTCCGACGGCCATGAATTATAGATGTTCTGTAACGGGACACGAGGAGAAGACATGAAGCAGTCTCTCCCTCTCTCTTTCAGCCACTGTTGTTTCCGAGCATCTTTTAAACTCTGAAAGCCAAAGGCTGCTCTCAACAAAGACTGCTCTGTGTCTTGGGAAGTGGAGGGCCCCCATCGCCTCCCCCAGACTGAGCTCAAAATCTCTCTTAATCCACTACCCCCCCCCCTCACCCTTACCCAACAGTAAATCCACTGTTAACACTAATGGTGATGCAGACAGACACTGCACTGTTAAGCTGTTTCTAAGCAGCAAGACAACAACCAGACCACACAGTGAGGTGCACTGGAGGTATGGGTACAGAAGGGGGCAGAAGTAAATCAACTACAGACTACAGCTGTGAAATTATTGATTAGTTGAGCTTTGATGCCCCCTACAGGAGGAGGTCACGATCAGGGGCGGACTAGGACTCTCGACCGGCCCACTTGGGTACCGCTAGTAAATTGTTATTTTTGATTAAATGTTTCCAAATTCAGCAATATTTTGTGGGCAACTGCTTGTTAATAAGATAGATTTACTTTTTAATGTTGCCTCATTTAGATGAATAGAAAAGGAAAAACATGAGTGTAAGAACAATAATTTACAGTTTGAAAATAAAACACTACTAAAATGTCCACTTACTTGTTCCTGAGCTTTTTGTTGGTTAACGAGGTGCTTTTAAAAACGTCTCCTGCATTCATTCTTGACCCTAGAAACAGCAACACTAAGAACATTGTATCTGTTGATGAAGACTGCGAGATGGGGTGGAAATAATTTGAAGACATGATTATATTCTTTAAAGTCAGAAAAACAAACATGTCTTTTTCGTCGTGTTATTGAAACATGGAGATCTTGTTCCTTACAGGGATGAAACATTGTAATAAACCAAGAAAAAGAGACTCTTATGGCCAGGGCCGCCTTAATGCACGGGCTGACCTGGGCTGAAGCCCAGGGGCCTACGGAGATCGGGGGCCTATCATGAGCCAATTAAAAAAAAAAAAAAAAAAAATTCAATTTTTTTATTTTTTTATTTCGGGTGTTTTAAAAAAAAAAGTTAAATAAACAAAGTCTTGGCTTTCAGAATATGAAACTTTCATTTCCAAAATCACACGATAAATACATTTTTGAAGCTTGTAAAGGGAAGACAACAGCTCTCCCTCGCCACTCTGCTGTTCCACAGCGCCGCCCCCCTCCCTCCACTGAAATTATTAATGTAAGACGTATAGTAATCATAGATAACACAGCAAGGTCCGTTACAGTTTATCTTCATCTGATTTAAAAAAAAACAAAGTCTTGGCTTTCAGAATATTAAACTTGTTTCGGCAAATTCAGATGATAAATACAACTTTGAAGTTTGTAACGGCATAATTACAAGCGGAGAACGGAGTAACTTGACGTCACAGCAGGCATAACAACAGCCGGTGTTTTCCCCGGGAAACAAACACAATACACACAAACGCAAATATACACAAACACACACACGTCAGAATGAGAATATGTTTCACATGTGACTTATTCAAATTGCGAGTGATTGAGTGAAGAAAAAGTTTGAGAGTGGCGCTCGGAAAAGGAAATTGTTGAGGGAAAAGGAGTTTCGAAACAAGCAGCTGTTACAAAAAATGCCGAAGCTTACAGGTTATTTTAAACCTGTAGGCCAGGATGAGGAGGAAGGACAGATGAGTTCTGT
>NW_011354011.1:0-3263 GCF_000735185.1 Notothenia coriiceps | reverse complement strand
GGGGGGCAAGGTGTGTGTATGTTGATTTCTTTCATCCCTCCCACGGGGGGGAACGCCGTCCGTCCACATCCGTCTCCACGTGATACAACATGTCCGCCAGCGTGTGCTCAGTCACCGCGCCCCAGCCCATATCACTCATCTGAGGGAGGAGGAGACGTGATTAATGAATGCAGAATAAAGATTAAATATTATCTGGGAAATAAAAATGGTATTAAATGCCTTCAAATTGAACATATTGAGGGGGTTTTTCAATTGAATATAATATAATAATTAGGGGTGCACATAACTTTCTTCGTGAGTTACCGGGGGGTTACTTGGAAAAGCTTCACAAGTCCGACGGTACGCATTTCAGATGTTTGCCGTGCATGCGTGCCAGTTATGTGCACCCCTGATAATAATGTTCTATTTATTGAGTATAGGTTATTCGAACCCTTACTCACACATTACTAAATTAAATTGTGATGGAGGAGAAATAATAATTACGGAAATACAATTTTATATTACCTTTGAATAAAAATGATATGAAATGCTTTCAAAATTGACATATTGAGGGTTATTCAATTGAATATAATATAAGAGAGCGAGAGAGAGAGCGAGAGAGAGAGAACGAGCGAGAGAGAGAGAGCCCACATCTAATAGAGTCAACCAGATTAGAACAAAACACACAAAACTACCTCACTTATTGGAACACTAAATCCAGAACACAAAGTAAAATGCAATGCTATCTGGCCCTAAAGAGACAGTACACTGTGGCAGCCTACCTGAGCACAGTGACTGATGTTACACACAGGAAGATGTTGACAAAGTACAGACTGAGTGCTCACAGCCTGGCCATAGAAACAGGTACACACAGAGAGAGAGACACAGGGACACAGAGAGAGAGACACAGCCTGGCCATAGAAACAGGCAGGTACAATAAAACATGGCTGCCAAAAGAGGAGCGATCATGCCCACAGTGTGGAGGAACTGCTGTGGAGACAGAGCAGCACTTCCTCACACAACGCCCAACTTTTGAACCTGTACGGAAACAATTCTTCCCAAAACTCAATCATAAGCATCCTCAAATATTTAAAAATACTTCTGGGGGAATATAAAGAGAGCTGCATTGTGGCAGGACAGTTTGTCTCTGCCTGCCACAGTCTGAGGGAACCGGAGTGAGCAGATACACCAGGTCTCACATCTTAAGTATAGATATCATATTCTATTTTGTATTAATGTATTCTATGAATGAAATGAATCTGTATTCCTTGTAAAAAAAAAAAACATGTTCTTAGCAGTTTGTTTACAACTGTTTATTTGTGTGTCTTTTTGTATAGATGTTACAACTATACATAGCTTTGGCAATACTGTATGTAAATATGGTCATGCTAATAAAGCTTTTGAATTGAATTGAACGAGAGAGAGAGAGAGAGAGACACTTTGCACATAACTCACGTTAGCGATCTTTTATACTTCATGCTATCTGCACAAACTAGATATCACATGAAAGCTGAGAGTCCACAGATTTTATTGGTTAAGTTTCATCACCGATCAAAACTCACTCTTAACCCTGTGTTCTAGTATGAGAAATTAAAGAACATTGTACCTTGAAAATCAATGCATTCTAATAGCGGGTACATTTGTCCCGTTGGCGGTTTTAGGTATACAGCGACCCCTGGTGGTTCAAGTGTTAAACTACCACAATACAAATAAACACTATTAGTTTTAAATTAGAGATTTTCATTTCATGTGTTAGTCTTAGTTTATTTTCTCTACTTAGTATGTGTACTTTGTTTTTAAATACAGTTATTTTGATATACAGTAGGAACTATATTTGATCTACAATAATATTTAAATCATGTTTTGTTTTTATTTAATCCAACATCGCCATCTACTGGAAAATAAAGCCTGTTACATTTCTAAAACTAAAGATTTGACGTTCTTTGTTTTTTTAACCAGAAAATGTCGTTTCAGAATTCTTACAGGATATTGTTTTAAAGTTAGTTTTACTGTATGACAATATTCTACAATGCTTATTTTTGATTTTAGATTCATTTTAAGTTTTAGAAACTCACCGGCTGGTACTTGAGGTCCTTCGGAGGGTGTTTGAAATTTGGCCCGAAGTTAACGGACACCTGCAGGGAGAGAAGGCAACGCTTAGCACTTAAGCAGGAAGACTCGTTTATAAAGTGTTGAATCTGATCTTCACTGACCGTGCAGCTCTTGTAGAGTGAGATGGCCGGAAAGTACATGCCTTCAAACAGGTTCTCAAAGGCAACACCTTGACTCACTCCGTTTTTAAAGAACACCATCTGGAAAACAGGAAACACGGGTTAAAGGAAACAGGTTTTTTAAGATAGTAATCATTATTCACAACAACAAAAAACTAAATACAACATCTACACCAGGGGTCGGCAACCTGTTTGGAGCTTGACGCGCGTGAACTATCAGCAGGAGGGCGGGGGGGGCCTCGCTGCGGGGAAGCAGTGTGTGGACCTGTCAGCGCAACTTACATGATGCAGAATTTAACAAACACATTTAAATAATTGGTTTAAACGGCATAATAATAAGGACGATCGTCCGTTCTGTGATTCTCCAGAGCACACATGTTATGATCATACTTGCCAACCCTCCCGTTTTTCGCGGGAGACTCCCGATTTCACTGCCCTCTCCCAGTTTCATATTTCTCCCGCATTTCTGACAAAATCCGATTTACTCAGGACTGTTTCCACTCTGACTTTAATACAGCTACACCATTGTTTGGTTTCCATGGTAACACATCTCTTTCGTAGCGCGCGCAACTTAAAGTCTGAGAGGGTGAGGCAGATAGTCACGGAAAACAGAACAAGAATCGACAACTACTCTACTCTCAGCTCACTCCTTTCCTGCCCACACATATGCTCCATCAAGACAGTGCACTTACAACTACAATAAGCAAGCAGGCGACAACCCCCCGCGGTGGTTTTGAAATGCAGAAAAACAGAGGTCTGTGATGTATTTTGTGAAACAGAAGAACAGCTAAATAAATGCAACGGCCTCCCAAGAAGAGCTCGCCTCTCTCCAGTCATTGAAGCTAAAGTGGGTTATTGAACCTGAAGCTTGTTGCTTCTGCCCTCCTCGACTACGGTCTGGGAGCCGAAAGGAAAGTTCAACACACAGATGGCCAGTCCGCCCCTTTGTAGCATATTATTTCGATGAGAGATGAGCAGATCGCCACTGGGCTTTCAACTAAATACACAGCCACGCAAAAACTGCAGCATTTGTACAGCTCCTTATGGGTACTG
>NW_011354010.1:0-1525 GCF_000735185.1 Notothenia coriiceps | reverse complement strand
CTTACTGTCACACCTCATTAACATTTCAATAAAGACAATACATAAATATTCCTAAATAAATACTGCATTGTACACACATGTACACACATGTCCACACATGTCCACACATGTACACACATGTACACACATGTCCACACATGTCCACACATGTCCACACATGTACACACATGTACACACATGTCCACACATGTACACACATGTACACACAAACTAAAATGTCTTGCAGCAGTAGCTAAAAGGGCTTCTAGCATTATTACAGTGTTAATAAATCCTAATATATGAAACATGTCATATTTCAAATGAATGAACGTACAGCATCCCCTAAAGTCCTAAAACGTAACGAAAAAGGAAAAATAAAATGTCCATTAAGACTCTTTGTTGACTAGAATTAAGAGCAAACAAATGATCTAAAGAAGAAATGCATTGAAGGCAGCACATCGTCACTTTCTGGTCTTTAAAAAGTACCACTTTCAGCCGGGCTTAATACCGTTCACGTGAGCCGTCACTTATTCCAGATACACGCGATCAATTCTGAATAAACATGGAATATTAGTGTGCAGATAAAGGTTTGTGTCTGAACGTGGGATCGCTCAGCACCTGTCAACAAAGGTAGGATTTGGTGGAGGTCAACGGTCGTCTCTTGTTCTTTTTGTATTTCCATAAACCGGGACCAAAGCCGCTGCCAAGCGGCCGCTCAGAGTCCAGTTCAGAACCGTAAGAACCCGCGTCATCACTGTCAATAACGAACTGGAAACAAAAACATGTGTTTGTTTGTTTGTTTGTTTGTTTCTGTGATGTCATACGTGTAAACAGTGAATGTCTACGATGCTGCTGCTGATGATGATGAAGATGAATATATTTCTGTATTTTCCTTTTTTTTTATTGTTAACTTGAACTCAACGCTCTGTATCGAGTCAGGGACGTCGAGAGGAGGCGTTCGAGGAGCGTGGGGCGTTTCGGCGCTCAGAGAGAATAGACAGAAAGCCCGGAGGACACATCAATACTTCTCATGAACCACAGATCACCTCAAAACACCACAAATACCTCAGAAGACTTTTCTACGTTCTGTTTCTATATTTTATTGTGAGCTTTTTATCCGTTTTTCTTTTATACATAAAAATCTCCAAACTGGTTGAAGAAGAAAAGCGACAGCGAGACTCGAACCTCCGACCTGTAAATAGTAAATAAAGTGTTTTTTAGACTGAACTGAACTGAACTGCCGATATCATAAAAGCACCTGGACTTCCATTTTGTCTTATCGTTTAGTATCTGTAGTCGTCACCTTGTTACCTTCCTCCTTGTTACCTTCCTCCATCTCCTTGTTACCTTCCTCATTCTCCTTGTTACCTTCCTCATTCTCCTTGTTACCTTCCTCCATCTCCTTGTTACCTTCCTCCATCTCCTTGTTACCTTCCTCCTCCTTGTTAACTTCCTCTCTCCTTGTTACCTTCCTCCAGCTCCTTGTTACCTTCCTCCTCCTTGTTACCTTCCTCCATCTCCTTGTTACCTTCCTCCATCTCCTTGT
>NW_011354009.1:0-3839 GCF_000735185.1 Notothenia coriiceps | reverse complement strand
ACACACACACACACACACACACACACACACACACACACACACACACACACACACACACACACACACACACACACACACACACAGTTATTGGCAAGGCCTGAGTGACAAACCCCTCTCCACCAACTCAACCATGCTCTGGTGGAGATTATATTATGCACGGGCCATTTGCTGCGTGGATCATAAAGTGCAATAAGGGCAGTGTTAGGCAGACGCACACACACATGAATATGCATTCAGACACACACTTTGACACCACATTACATAATCTGCCCAAATCTCTCCGTCCATGTCCCTCTCTGTCTTCACACTCTCTCTCTCTCTCCCCTGTATCACTGACTCACACGTCCACAAGAGTAACACCAGCAGTGTGGTGGTGGCACAACGGCAAGTGGAGCTTGAAGGACAGAAGGAAAAGTATAAAAAAAAGAGACGCAAGAGGAAGGGAAGTGTTTGAAGTATGACAGCTATGGATGTCTGAGTAAAAATAACATTTTCAACAAGGGAAAGGAGTGAAGTGTAGAAGACAAAGTGTTTGAGTTAACAATAAAAGGACGGCTTACAGGAGAGCGACACATTGGGTTCACATCTTTTTCAGGAATTCAAACCTTATTCCACCAAATGACAGAAGCAACACACATGGCAATAAAGAGCCTTTCCCAGTTAACTATCAAAAACACAATCACAATTATAAAATTATTCCTGGGACAAATGACTTGTAAGACAATGACACTGTTGCGTCGGCGTGTTCTCCTGCGTCTTGGCCATGTGTCGCACTGGAACAAACCGCAAAGACTTCAGCCGAGTACGTACGAACTGCGCATGCGTGAGTGGCAATACTTCTCCTTACCAGCAGGCGGCGGTAGTGTGTATTCGTCATTAAAAACAGGCAACAACCGGAAGACAGAGAAGAAGAACAAACTATGTGATATAAACAAACAACAAATAGCGTGTGCGTTCCATTTTCACTCTCGTCGATCGAAAACATGTTTCGTGCGGTACTGGAGCTATCAGCCATTGGAGTGTTGCTTGTGGAAGACATTCTCAAGCAACCGTTTTGCTTCTCATGCACTGATTCGCTAGCTGAACAGCCAATCAGAGTGATTTCTTTGTCCGACTGCCTGTGGCCGACGCACGGCCGATTGAAAGGCCAAATAAGGCGTGTCACGGCCGACGGTGCGGGACACACCAAATTGAGTTTGGGCGACAGGGCACGCTTCGTCGTCCGACTCACGAAAACGCCCGATTTCGGCCTGGTGTGTCCGGGCCTTTAGGATTTTAACCAATATCATAATGTATTAAAATTCAAAACGTACAAGTATTATATACTAAAAGCCACCATACTCTACCATGCCATTGACAAAAACTGAGAGAGAAAATGTTTTGGTTAATTTTATGTTATGTTTTTTTTGTAACAGTTTATAACAATGACCGTGCATACTGTATGCCACAGTTTCACAAAAATGTGCACCTGCTATTAATTTGCGGTTTACTTTAGTTACAAGAGAATCGATCAAAGAAATATTGTATTTTGAGTATTCCGCACGGTTTTGCTGTATGTCCCCCCCACAGTCAGAACAAGCTGTAAACACAACATCATATCACCTAAAAAAAAAACTTGGCAAATGTATTAAGCATATGGCAAGATGCAGGAGACACTCATTCAGCTCCGCAGAGTGAATGTGTCATCCTGACTCCTTCACAGCCATTCTCAGGCTTCCAAGAAGACACCACACAGTCTTCTGCTTCTCCCCGGCCGGGTGCCAGGAAGCGTTTCTCAGCAAAATATGAGACTATCGGGCCGTGCTGCTTGGCAGTAACAAACCCGAGTACGGATTTATCCGCAGCGTATATGGGAGCTGGAATCTTTTTATTAATAAAAGTATGACACTTGGACTATTTAATTATGATTGGAAACACTTGGCAATCAGGAAGATGCTTTGTTTGGCAGTAGAAATGCATTTGTTGCATCACAAAACAGTTTCTTTGTACGTGTTTATTGCAGGAACTAAACAATTAATCTAGTCTGGAACAAGAGTCAACGCAGTAATGTCACAGTATAAGGAATGACGTTAAAGTACGCATTTCTAAAAGTGTTGTTTTCTTCTTCTCTACAGCTGGCATCCACTAACTCTGCTAAATGCAGCCAGACGACTGCAGCCGACAACAAAGGTATGTCTCAGTTTTGTTGATAATGTTCTCTACTTTGTAACTTCCTTGAATCTAAACTACTGGACTTTTGCTACAAGATGTATGCATAATTCATACATTATGATTTTAATAAGACATAAGCTTCTTTTATTTGGATGGATGGATGTAAGAAATTGACATTTAATCCTTTTATTTATTTTAGTTAGAGCGAAATTGCTGCAAAGACAATGTGATCAATGTCACTGCATTAGATTGGAAGATTTGGCAACTTTTCAGACAACCCTTTAACAGATGTAATCATTAAGAGCAGAGACAGGGCAGTAATGACTTTCCCAGGGAGAGTTTTCATTGATGTTCTGTGTCTTCAGGTTCACATTACAGTACGTAAGTGAAAGTTGTATTTACCTTTTTTGCAAGACACTCAACAAGAGAATTTGCAAACTGGCAGGAGTGTCTAAGAGGCACAAGAACAACGTCTCTGCTTTTCTCTTTTGTTTATCTTGTGTTTTCCTCTGCCCCACTCTCCCTCTTTCAACACAAGTAAGTTGACATTGAGTTTTACGGAGGTCAGAGCACCGATTCTCCATGAGCTAAGCAACCAGCACACGGCAGTCTTGTTGGCAGGAATCGCCAGTGTGTCAGCCAGGAAAGGTTTTTGTGCAACGTTGCTCATCAATAACCAATTCCAGCACTGCAGAATTTACCATCTATCGATGCACGCAGTCAATGGGATGAGGGCGATGGTCATGTGAATACACGGTTTCTATTTCCCTCTCCGCATAGATTCCTCTGGGACTCTTTCCTTTTCTCTCTAGCCCAAACTAAGCTTAATCTTTTCCTCCCACCTGTCCTGTCTGTGTGACTAAAATAAAATCTATTGTTCATTAAGTTTCCTTTATCCGAGCCCTAAGACTTGGTGCACCTGCTGTGCCGTGCATCTATAATATGAATACATTATAACATATAAATGCAGATTCCTTTAAGGGTTTTTGAGACACATATAAATGCAGTTTTTTTGTATGTTCATTGTGTAATAGTAATGGTTTAAACCAATGCAACATCTGCACAAAGTATCCCAGACCAAATCATTTTATTTCATTTAACAAATATTGCAAAAGTATGGCGGATCCAATTATACAAAGATGTTGAAAAATGTCATTGTCGTGCCTTTTTTTCAAGTAAAATATTGTAATGCGCTCCTCAGCGGTCTTCCAAACAATTTACAATAAAAAAAATCTGCTGCCAGACTTAGAAACAGAAAGATAGAGCATATCAGTCCGTTTTAAGCCAACCCAATGTTTCCCACCATTGTCTCCGCCAACGGAGCCCCGCACCCACCCTGAAATTCAAGGTGTTTAAAAAATATATAGATTCATATATATATAGCACCACATTTCAACTAATCTATATCTACTGTCACTTTTCACATTGATCATGCACTCTTTCATTAAATAAACTAAACACTTTTATTTTAAGTTGTGAGTTTAGTGTTTTTGACCCTAAGAAACACTGATGCATTAATCAATAACAATAATCCACAGCTCCTCTCTCTGTTCCAGAGGATTTAAAAAATATATCCCAATGCCACAAAAATGCATCAGTGACGTGGTTTAAATCTTGTCTCCAGAAAACAAAAAACTGAAACAAGCGGTATCAGTGACTGTGTGTTTGATGTGGCTCTTTTGCAGTAA
>NW_011354008.1:0-20337 GCF_000735185.1 Notothenia coriiceps | reverse complement strand
AGTCTCGCGTGCAGAGCGTACAACAGGACATCGTCGTCTGCTAGAGCCTTTTGCTAGAAGTTATCGAGTTTTTTTAGGGTGGGATGAGGGTCTTGATGAAAACCGGAGTGGTGGTGTCTAGAGTTTGATAACGCGGGAGTTGTCTTCCTACAGGAACAGGAAAAGGGAAAGCAGTTGTAAAGTTTGCGCTATTGGTTTGGAGGAGTCTAGAAGAATTAGCTTATGACTACTTATATGGGAAAAGTGTTTATGGTGCCGTCTGCCGGCGGGACGCCTTTTACCGGACTGCAAGGCGCTTTCTGCCTTTATCAAGGGCGCCTTTTACATCAAGGCCTGTGATAGATCATCTAGCAGAGTCCGTGCCTTTTTAGGGGACTCCTGCCTAATGCGTTTACTTCCGGTGACTGTAGTGCAAGAAGAAGAAGCCCAAATGACGTCCGGCGTTTCGTTGAAGTGTCGCATATATGACGTGTGGGCGCTTCAGGGGCCCATTTATAGCGGTCTTCGTGGCTGTCGAGGAGTAATTGAGTGAAGGGTGGCCGAAGGGGTTACAAAAATAAAAACACAACACAGGTATTTTAAATTCAGAGTAGAGAGGGCAACCACCTTGACTCGATTATGTGGATTAATGATTATTACTTTATTGTTTACTATTAACACTCTGGAATCCCGAAAACATATGTTGGCGCTTAAAATAGGCTTATAGGCAAAATAAAAAAGGCAAACCTCATTGATAAAGCCCAAAAAAGTTGTAAGCAAATACAAAAAACAAAATAGAAAAAGGGTCATAAAGAAAGTTTAACTTAAAATATCTTGTTTAGAGGTTATAGTTTGCATTCTCGAAACGACGAGAAAGTATATACCCGCCAACGATTTTGTGAAATTGGTATTTGCAATAACAAAAAAAAATTGAAAAAAGAAAGGGCAGAATATATTGCCATCTAGTTAATTAATGGAAAAAAAAAGAGCAATTAAAGAGGCAGTGCGGACAAAAAAAGCGTATCCGTGTGTTGTTGAAGGACAGTTGTCGCGATTTGAGAGGAAAGTTTTTATATTTTTTCGTTTTTTTACAAGGGTATTTATCCTTCGTTTCCGGTTTATTGGAAAATTCTTGTTAGTTTGTGGTTGACGTTATGCTTCATTGGTTGTATCGTTTATTAAGGAAAAAGTAAAAAGTGGTCTTGTTGTTTAAACCCAAAACAATAGTTAATTGATTTTATTTGAATATTTGTTAATTATTTGTACCATTTTCTTAAATTGTTTACTTTAACGGCACTTTATGTGGCTTTTATGTGCACAACTTCGCCAAAAAAAAAACCGGAACGAACTTAATTGAGTCGGGAGGCGCGCCCGCCTTATAAGCGGGAAACGTGGTACTAAATGATGAGCTTTTAAAAATAGGCCTCGCGCTTTTTTACCATTAAAGTCCTGTTTCGGAAATTTTACGCCTTTCGTTATATTTTTACCCACCGAAGTGTTTTTTGAAAAAAGACTCAAAAAGAAAAATTGCCCCGCACCAAAAAAAAAAGTAAAGTTTCGCGGTCGGGGTAGTCTTTAAAACCCTTGGAAAAAGGAGGCGGGTCCTTTTCATGGTTGGCGATGTGGACGCGATGAGCGGGGGGGTTTTAGTGGAGCACGCGCATGAGCTGCGAGCACCAGATCCTCGCAGCGGCGAAACTGAGGTTCCGTGGTAAACGGTGGTAACATGAAGAGCCGTTTGGGAGCCGAAACAGCCGGCGCTTTAAGAGAGCCGAGCCAAATGATCCGGCTCACTAACGTAAAAAGACAGTATCTCAGGGTGGACGCCCTCTCAGCCCTGGTCTGGCGGACACACTGCCGGGAACTATTCCTGGGAAAAGTACTTGGTGTGAAAGCGCCTAATGGTATTTTTTCCCAATCTTGATTTTGAACTATAGCGCGAATAAACAATTAAAACAAAAGTGTCTGGGAGAGAAACTCCCTCTTGAAGGAACACAGGGATTTTAACCTTTGCAGACCATTTACATGCACAAAAACCTATAGAACACACTACATGAAAGGGAAAACCCCAAAAAGCATAACAGGGCCTCTTTAAACATGAATTAAATTGCCAGAAATTAAAAAACTATCATTCACAATTCACTCCTGAGCTTCTCAAATTTGGCCTTGCTGCTTTTCTTAGTTTCCCATGTTTGCTTTACTGCGGCTAACAGGTAGGTGAGTAGACGGACATTTCATATGAGTCAAAGATGATGCTATGATGGGAAGTTTCCATTCCAGAAAGCAAATAAAACCATCATCTTAATTGTATGAAGTATCCCAGCTGAATTTCATGTTGGAACAATCAGGAGTCCGGAGGGTAAAGATGGCTATATTGGTCTGTGGCATGGTCTACTGCTGGTGTAAAGGGCTATACTTTACACGGGAAAACACTCACACTCTCCTGATGGTGAAACAGAACCTGAGAGGCCTTTCCCCTCACGGCCCACCACCACGAGAATCTGTTGACTTGGCACTAAGCGCTGATGGATGACTGGTCCAAGCAGACGTATGTATACTGGAGCTCTGAATTATGTGCTGCATAGCCAAATAGTTGTGACTGAGGCTTTCACTGGCAGGATGCTGTCAGCATGCCAGGGCCGGTCACATTACCAGGTACGCCTGCTGGACGTCCATCTGTGCAACAATTAAAGCCAGCGTCACAATCACAACAAGGACGGGTGGTGTCCAAACCCAAATCACATCTCCATGAGTGATTTTTACGTGATTAAAAAACGAAAGAAGCTCTACATGCGCCATCCTGCATCCACATGATCACAATTGCCTCTTTCTGGCTGGGAATGACCAGTACGTTCTCCTCACAGCGTGGGTTCCTATTACCTGACTCAGGTTGAATCATTCCCCCCATTAGAAACCTCCCGTAGGGCAGACAAGCTGTGATTTGCTTCCAAGCTAATCTTCGCCCCAAGTTTCCATGAAAAGTCTCCTGCGTTACAAACATGCCGCGATACAGTTTGGTTTCCTGCTGCGGACTTGATTCCTTTTTTTGACAGTCTTTCTCTCCTGCTGCACACCGGTTATTGGGTATACAGTAATGCAGACTGATTTTGCAGGGATGGATGGGCATAAATAACAAAGTTTCTTTAGTAAAGAGCCTCAAACGAGGATTCAGGGTCACTTTCTCCAAAGGGCAATCCAGGCAATTTTAGACGCTCACCTTGAAGAGTTGTACGCTATTATTTTGAAGGCTGAGACTAACATTATTGCCTTTCCTGCCTAATTATACGTACATTTTAACTGTTGATTATATCTTCTCAACAGAGAGCGACACATTGATAAGTCTATCCTTTGTAAAGGCCCTATAAGCAGATGCTTTTTTGGAAGGAATTGTCACTAAAAGTATGTAAAGGTCTTGTTGATTAATCTTTACTAGTCAAAAGAAAACATGTATCTTTGGCAGGTAAAATGTCAATCAAATTTGATTAGAGAATAAATTGAACCGATCAGTAGAATCAATAATGACTGGTCAATGAATTCACATAAATCCTTTCAAAATTCAATTGTTTTTGGAGTGAAAAGCTCAAATCTAACTCACAGCTGTGGAGACCTCATATATGTTCAGATTAAGCAAAAGGAAAATGCTTAATAGAATTACCAGTATTCATATTTTGATACCAACGTCGTACCTTTCGCTAGGTGTTCCTAACAATTTATTTGAATGATTCCTTTTTTCTGCCTCAGGACATTTTCATCACACAGTGGATTGCATTATTATTTGTGTAACATCTGTCCTTGCTACCTGCAGTTTATAGATTCAAGCCATGCTGAATTTATTTCCTCAGTGAAGTTATTCCTAAACACAAAGAAAACCCTTCTTTTCATGTACGAATCACAGCCGCTAAGCAACTTGTTATGCTTTAAAAAGCAGTCAATAACTAAACTTGTAGCCATTTGTGGCAGGTTAATTCTAGGGGACATCTATGGTATGTTGAGTGCTGCGTAAATAGAATCGTAGCAGATAAAACTGTCACCTTATTGCCCTTGTAACTGTAGCAAACGACCTCTTCACCTCTGGCCTGCAGGCCGTGTGAGGGCCGTGTGTCAGCCAGCAGGACAGATATTGAGAGACTGTGTTTCCCCTCTGGATCCTCGCCTTTTATCTGCTGGCCGTTATTCAGCCTGATTAAAGGAATTCAATTTCCATCTGTTGCGTGGAGATATTCAGTTCCAGACACAAGCAGCTCTGTGATGTGCTCTGAGGAAGAAGAAGGATGCTGTTGAATGCAGAAGAGAGAAGGAGGTACATGCGCTCGTTGTCAAAGTGACGCAAGAATTTTAAGCATTCATTTGTCACTGCGGCTTGTCGCCCCAGGGCCTGGGTATGAATTTGACTTTGATTGTCATGCCAGGCACTCTCGCAATCCACCGCCGAGGGACCGGGAGATCTGGTCAGGAATTTGATCTTGAAAGGACGTCGGTCAGTCATCACTAATCCGTCCTCACACTGCTCGGATTGGGTGGCTGTATACCTTCACGCTCCCAAGCTGCACATCATTCTTCCTGTCACGAAAAGACCTTGAGCTGAAGTTGTGTTTTAAGATTTTTTTTTATTGATGATGCAAGCGTCTGCCTGACTTTTGCTCTCCTACGCACTTGTCAAATGTGTGTCAACAGGTTTCCCTGACTCGCTCAAAGGACTGCAACACCAAACGGTTGCGTTCTTTTTGGAGCTAATTGGCGACACACTGGTACCACTCAACCTGACTTTTCTTCAATCCTTTTTGCAAACTTTAACTCCTTAATCCCCTTGAATAATATGCCGGTGAAGATGGCCGCATTGTCTTTTGGCTCCTCTCCAACTTTGCTCTTTTTCGTATTTTTTCAGTATTTATTTACTTTTTGCCATCTGCTTTTAACATGGTTCGCAACATGCAAGCCGACCGCACCAACTCTGCTATACAATATGGCAGAGAGGAACTTCTTCACATCAGAAACCTTGTGGACAATAGCCCACTGACAGACAATGGAGATCCGCCATGGCTACCTGTTGCTGTCCTACCTGAGAGACGCAAGAAGAAGAGCAAACGAGGGTCCCGCACCGGGCTGCTGGTCAGACTGAGAAAACGAGGAAACCGACCCCCTCTTCCGAGTATTCTTCTCGCTAATGTTCAATCGATTGAAAGAAGGTCCTGCCGAAGTACTACCAACACATCAGCTGCCCGACGCGCGGGGGAAACATACTGGACCATGTTTATTCCCCTTTTCGACATGGATATAAGGCTCTCCCTCGCCCTCCCTTCGGTAAATCAGACCACATCTCACTGCTGCTGCTGCCTGCTTACAGGCAGAACCTCAAACGGGACAGACCAGTAAAAAAGACACTACAACGAATGGAGTGAGGAGTCAGATTCAGCTCTGCAGGATTGCTTTGCATCTACGGATTGGAGTGTGTTTGAGGACAACAACATCAACACACACACGGATACGGTCATCTGCTACATTGGGAAATGCATCGATGACGTGGTACCGAAGGTTTCTGTACAAACATTCATTCCCGAATTAAAAGCCCTGGTCATCAAGCTCAGAGACCTCGGGCTCAACAGCGCCCTCTGTGACTGGATCCTGAACTTCCTGACGGGCAGACCCCAAGCAGTGCGGGTGGGAAACATCACATCCTCCACCCTGATCCACAACACCGGAGACCCTCAAGGCTGCGTGCTCAGGCCTCTCNAGTGTCGAGTCTACTAAAGATAAAAGCATGGACAAGCTTTTCTAAGTCCTGTTGTGACATTAGTTTTTTAATCCTCGATATGTTCTTCAGGCTGTACTCAGCATTGAGTACAGCCTGAAGAACATATCGAGGATTAAAAAACTAATGTCACAACAGGACTTAGAAAAGCTTGTCCATGCTTTTATCTTTAGTAGACTCGACACTGCAATAGTGTATTCACAGGGCTGACAACAAAATCCATCAGAAATCTGCAGCTGATTCAGAACGCTGCTGCACGTGTCCTCACTAACATTAAAAGAGTGGATCACATCAGTCCGGTTCTGAAATCTCTACATTGGTTTCCAGTCGGCCAAATAATTGATTTTAAAGTACTATTGCTAGTTTTTAAATCATTACATGGTTTAGGACCAACGTATATTGTTGAACTCCTACATAATTACGAGCCATCAAGGTGCCTCAGGTCTTCTGGGACGGGTCTGCTATCGGTTCCGAGAGTAAAAACAAAACATGGAGAGGCAGCATTTTTGCTATTATGCCCCGACAATCTGGAACAAACTATCCAAATCATGCACGTCCGCAGAAACGCTTACTATTTTTAAATCGAGACTAAAAACATATCTCTTTGGCTGCTTTTATTTTATTGAGCTGCTCATATTCGCACTACCGTATGCCTTTTAAACATGTATTGTATACCTGTGGTGTCTATTTTTATTATTTTATTATCTTTGCTTTGTAATGCCTGTTGTAAAATGCCATTATATATGTGTTTTTACTGTATGTATTCCTAAAAAGTCTTTTAATTTGTTTTGTAAAGCACTTTGAATTGTCGCGTACAGAAAAGTGCTATATAAATAAACTTGCCTTGCCTTGCAGCCAAACTTGACAGGCTCTTCTCTGTCATTGTAGACCGCAAATACCTCATTCCTTCCGTCTACTTGGATCCGAAATGCTTCTCATTTTGCGCTGTCCCTCCGTTCAAAGGAAATCGCCACCAATCATATTTCCAAGCTCGCGCCAGGGCCGGGTGAGGGGTTACAAGGCTCGCGTCTTGTGCTGCATTCACTTGCACTCGGACATTAGAGATTTTCTCTCATAAATGTTCGATGAGCCACAACTTTTCTTTCAAAACAAAGCTGCCAACTGGGGTGGTCAGCTGGGGTGGCAAGGCATTTTTCTGAGGTGGCAGCTGCCACCCCATGCCACCCCGTAGAACCGCCACTGAGCCACTGAGCCTACCCCAGCGCTGCCACCGGTGGGATGTATGGGGCGGGCCATTCTGCACATGCGTTAAATATTTTAACGCAATTAATTCAAAAAATGAATTACGGCCGTTAAAGCGATAATTTTGACAGCATTAGTACATACAAAATGTGTGCTTTTAAAATGTAATATTCAATATTGTCATTTAAAATAAAAATGTATTCAATAATTTTTTTAGACGGAGCTCCATGGTGACATGCACGCGGGCGACCAATTTCCCCCCTGTGGGCGACTAAGTGCCCTCGGGCACCGCGTTGGCTACCCCTGATCTAGTATATCGTGTTCACACCGGAATAAGTCCCTGAGGGAGGATTACGCAAATGAAGCCGCTGACATCACTTCTTCTTCTTCTGCTTTGGGTTTACTGGCAGGTCGCAAACAACTTCACGGCGTATACTGCCTTCGGGTGGCAGTAAATCGCCACCCGAAGTCCCGGGTAAATCGCCAGACGTGCAGACACCTCCTCATCACCCCACCGCTCCCACATATTTTGTGTTGCCATAAGTCAGTCTCTCTCTGTTGGTGCGCTGGGCTAATGCTAATGCCAATAATGCTAATGCGAGTAAATAAAATGGCGGGTTCACAAAACCTTTCTGAGTTTTACGGGCCGTGGTTTGCAATTAACCCAGCCAATCAGAAATTGGAACCTTTTCCTCCCCAGGAAAGTACCACCTCTCTAGCAGGGACTGAAAAGGGGTGAAAAGGTTCCCGAAAAAAAGTTCTAGTTCCAGATCTTTTTGGTGTGAACGCAAAATCCGAACTATCGGAACTATTCCTGGGAAAAGTACTCCGGTGTGAAAGTGCCTATTGGCCTCTACGTCGGCCTATTATAAGTCGTCCCTGCAATTTATCAGGAAAAAAAACAATAAATAAATCTGCTGGAGAGGTTTTTCAGTTTCAGCTCATTGGAGATCATATTTGTTGGTAACAAAGCAAGATGATGACAGAGAGGTGCCATCGATTTATAGCCGGGAGTCTCAGCAGAAGTTAATGTACAGGTATAATTTGTCTAAATAAATCCAGTTCTCCAAGATCCAAACAAACGAAGTTAATTCATATTTTTAGACCACTTTTTTTGGCATATGGTTGCCCTACTCAACAGTTGTGTGCAGAAAAGCAAGAAATCAAGCATTGTTACATAGCAAACTATTTGGAAGATTAACACTATTCTGTCATTGATGGCATCATGTTGATGAGTAGCCAATGACATGATATGGATTAAGGTTGAATGTGCAAACACAACAGTAGGTATTGTAGTTTCAAATGATTTTAAAAAAAGAAGAAGAAAAACCTTATACATTGCAATTATTTGTGTGCCAGTTAATCAACCTAAATTCACGATCTTGGCAGAGTCTAATTATTCAGAATGACACCTGAATGTGTGCAGGGAATTTAAAATACACAACAGTTCAAATGTAATAGGTGTTCTTTCACAGCAGACATGGTCCTGGCACAAGTGCTGCTAGTAAAATTAACGATTTCTCTGTTCCATGAAGTGTCCCTGTAAGCCATCTGAATGAGCAAGCAGCACGCACAACTCAAGGGCCTTGGTTTGCCTCACCTACATGGAATCACTGCAGCTATTTTTTTTTCATGTTATTGATTATACCTAAGCTCATCCTGCAAAATGTCTGCGGTGAAAATAGCCTGTTAGCTGCCTCTTTTCATGCTCATCATAAGATACAGGAATTGGTGTTTGACCCCCTGAGGATCGCTGGCTGCTCCCTTAAGATTGTCTGCACCGCTCTGCTGTTGCTTAGAAAATCCCCTCAGTGGAGGCACCAGAGAGTAAATCCTGCAATGTCCCAGATCTTTATTGGGAGGGAGCCCCTGATGGGAGCTTACAATGAGATTTGAACACAGTGACAATCACGTTTTAATCACAGGAGAGAGTTTGGTAAAGGGACAGGAGAGGATTTGCAGCAGGGTAGCGTCCCCATGCAATGTATTCATCACTAAAACTTACTCTGAGCAGAAAGAGGTTTATTTTATTCCCAGAACCACCAGCTTCAATTGTGCATGTTTTATACTTTCAACTGAACTGTTGGTTGGTTGTTGGATTGATCCATTTATGTCAATGAAAGGCAATTATCTACAACTTATTGGAAAAGGGGTTATTTTAAAACAGAAATAATCAAGTTCATCCAGTTCAAGCTTTTTTAATTATCAGGATTTGCTGCTTTTCTTTGTATTTAAATATTTGTACTTAAATAATGTTGGGGTTTGGACTGCTGCTTGTACAGAAGATATACAAAGACCTCAAAGACTCTCGGGCAATTTCCGTTTTTCTGACAATGCAGAAACCAAATCATTGGTCACATCCAGAAAAAAATTGTCAGATTAAAAGAATGCAAACACACTGTCACAGGGCAACAGGCAGAAGGTAGCAGCACCCACTCAATCTCACACTGCATTACACATAAGGATGAGAGATACCATAGTATGTGTAGCATTTCATTTCTAATAAATGACAATGCAAAGTTCAACAGGACAGCTCCAAGATCATTAAACATGTCATGACTGTTTACCATTGTCCGAACTGCTCTCTCAGCACACTGACCCGAATGCACAATGGTGATGCTCATACACACAGTATACACACAGTGACCCAAGACGGAGACCTCACACCCAGACTGCGGTGATGCTGGAGTGTTGTGACGGGATGCGATTGAGGCTGCAGCCCCTTGAACTTACCGAGCTTCCCGCGGGACTCCTCCAGCTTCTGGATCTGGTTTTCTAGGAAGAACATGGCCACTGCGAACGCCAGCAACGCGATGAGCTGCAACTTGGGCGGCATCATGACTCTGAGCAGCCCCATCAAATCATCCAGAGAGGGAATTGGTCAGTCCATTGCTCAGAGAAGGAGACACTGTAAACACACACACAGCGGCGACGGTGATTACAAAGCGGCTGAGTGTGTGAGCATGGCCCTCTCTCCCTGTGTTACTGTGGATATCTCCCAGTGTTCAAATCCTCTCGTTACCTCAAATGCGATGTGTTCATGCTCGGCTTGTTTATTTCATTAAGTCGGTTCCCAATAGCAGAGCGTCGTAGGCTAGCGCCCTAGAGATATCTCCAAATCGCGGATTGATATCTCCGGGGTGTCACTGTGGTACCAGCCGCTGTCGCCTGAGTCCCCCATGTAGCGCTATCCCGTCCCGTGGAGTGTGTGTCCACCACCGCACCGCGGACAGACCACTACCGCTCAGGCCATTGGGCGTGTAAACAGTCGACCAAAAAGCTGAGGCTTCCTATTGGCTGACAGTCTCGGCTCGTTTAAACCGGATTGGACGGTTTTCACATACTGACCTGCACGCGGACAGCAGATGTCGCAGTTCTTTTTTACCCATGAGAACAACACAGCCGAAGAAGAAATACTGAGTCGGCCTTAGAATATGCCTGAAATTTAAAAATTAAATGATATTCTTTTAAATGATTCCATTTCTAAAAATATTGAATATGCAGGATCATATAATACTTCTTACGGAAAATCAAAAGGTTTTCATTTAATTCTGGGTGTAATTGAAGGCATTCCTCTTATTGTTATATTTTGTATTACATTTTTAATTCTTATTTTTCTATGTAGTTTTATTATATTGTATTGTTCAAGCATCTATTGTCTTTTTATTGTACATTGTATTGTCTATTGGCTCTGGTTTAAATGATTAGTATATATGTTCGTCTTTTTTTGTAATGCACTTTGACTCAAGTTTATCAGGCGCGATGTGCAGCCCTTTGGTAAATGAAGGGGTCCTTAGTGTAGCTTTTCCTTTATGCTAACAAAGCAGTAAAAGACTCGAAAATGTCGGGAGAGGTGTATCTCCTGTGGCTTATGTCGCTTTTACAAACGGTGAGTGTATTAACATTTAACATGTGCAGTTGTCGCCGCTTTAAGATTGTCGTTATATAATTTGTAATCAAAGCTGAAAACTGTGTAACGTAATGTTCAGTTTGTGAGCCGCGCATCCTGCTGAGCCCGGAGCTTCATAATGACGTGGCTTATCCTCAAAATCTCATTCTGATAATTAAATATCATTAGTCTCCATATTTATCAGCTTACTGTTATTTTAACTTACTTTATTCAACCATACATGTATTACCCGGCTGCTGTAACAATACGTGGGTTTTTACAAGACAAGGCAGCTGTAAACCACACTTCCGGTGTTCTAAATGTACGTATGCTGGTCAAAATCTGCTCCCTGCTTAGTAAAATTAGTCCCTAATGCATACAAGTAGTTATGACATCAATAGTATTCCCAGTTTAAGCTTTGCAGAACTGTAACTATTCATGCGAAATAAATATCACGTTGGACTATTTCCCAGCAAATATAGCCTAAATTAATGTATTAAAAGCCCTGTTAAACATAACCTCAAACTACACAGAATACATAAACAAGTCTGTTTGTGAGTTGGCATTTATTAGTTTCCGACGAAAAAGTGGGAAAAACAGGAATATGCCAAAAATGGACAGTATCTCTTAAATATTTCTTCCACGAAATCACACACATTAAGGCTATTCTGTGATTTTATTTTTTGGAAGATTATGGCAATCCATTAATTGATCCTCCCCTTAAAATGTAGGAGGCAAAAGCGGCCCACCAAAAAAAGGTGGTACTTTGTCATACTTGAGCTTCGTTTTAAAAAATAAGTTAGCATTATTAAAAAGGCGATTTTTTTTAAATATCAAGTAATGAAACCTGAAAGGAAACTGGTTTCCAGCATCTTGAAAGTGAAAATGGATCCTGTAACAGCTGCTTGGTAGTCTTAATTAGCATGCCTTTCAAGGAAATACTGACACAACAAAGTATCAAACAACATAAGTTGAGTCCTCTGTTGTTCAATACTCACTGGGATATTAGTTACAACCGTTTAGATTGTTGTTACAAAAGAGGATGAACACATCAATGGAAAGAACCCGTTTACCTACATTCTAACCAGAAAGCTCTCTTGCACCCAAGCATTTAGCTGCAAAGCGTTATCACTAAAGGTTCAGGGTGTAGTAATAAGCAGAAATAAAATATAATAATATTCATTACTATGCAGTTCCATCAATCTCCTTACTGTGCCATAAGTAAAGGCTAAATAACAATCAATTTATTTTAGGAACATCCGATGTAACTATAAGATCAATCTTCAATGTTTCCCCAATGTACTGGGGGGTTTCCTTGGAAGTTGTTCCTTTTCCGATGTAAGGGTCCAAGGACAGAGGGTGTCATATTCTGTACACACTGTAAAGTCCACTGAGACAATTGTAAAATGTGTGATATTGGGCTTTATGAATAAACTTTGATTGATTTGATCACTGCAAAGTAACTCGTTCTCGTGCACTGGATAAATAGTCCCACTACAAAGGTGTCGCTAAGTGACCAAACGCTTTCCACTGAGAAATTATTTATACACGTACTGTAGGTTCAAGAAAGTGAATATTTGTCAAAATGCTCAATTAAAAAAAGAAAGGGAAACAGCTGTTTTTGGCCTGCAGCTCTCCCTTTTTTTTAATCCTCTCACATCTGCTTATAAAAATTAAGCACTTTATTCAAACTTGGCCTTGTACTTTTTCCTCTCTGTGTGACGCTCATCCTCTCCTTCCTGTCCCCAGCTGTCGGCCTACGGAGCCGACCTGTCGTCTGAGGCGTGCAGGGAGCTGGGGTTCTCCAGCAACCTGCTGTGCAGCTCCTGTGACCTGCTCGGGGAGTTCAGCCTCACCACGCTCCAGCCCGACTGCCGGCAGTGCTGCCAGCAGGAGGCCCAGATGGAAGCGCGCAAGGTAAAGGGGGAACAACACTCCGGGGCGACTAATTAGCTGGCTAGATTTAGTCACAGCGAGGAGCGCGTTACAAAGAACTTGTTAAAAAAAAACACCACCTCCTCAGATTAATATATTTCAATTGAGTTGCAGTATGTCAGACAACATGTGGACTTGAAGCATTATTATTCTTAAATGTTGTTATGGATCAAAATGGCAATAATGTCATCATTAATTTGGTGAAAATCTGAGATTGTGACAGCCCTGGTCTCGAGTCATTTACTGAGCTTCACAGTCTCCTCGGTGAACAGTAGTAACATTGGCATGACCCCTGTGTCAAAATGTGACACATTTATTGACAGGATCCCAACCCCCAGCCTTTGAACTGCTACTAAAAACAACCTGTTGTTGGCCTCCTGCTGCTGCGTCTGTTGACACTGTTTGCAGCTGTGCATCAGATCTGAGCTGCCACACAAACACTCTGTTTGTCTCAATCCTTTTCTCTGAGTCAGAGCTCCTTCACCCCAGCTTCACACCCCCACTGGGCTTGAAATATTAAGTGTAGCAGTAAAAACCTCAGAGTAACCGGTGAGGGGTTTTACTGCGCACTCATGATTACAGCAAATTCAAAAAGGACTACCTGCTGGGCTCTGACGGATAAACACGGAGTCAAGTGATGGTGGAAAAACAATGTAACTCTTCTTTGATTAAGCAAAGCCCTCAGGAGCGTGTGCGGTATCCTAGCAACAGCACCTAGGGAAAGTGTGGCACACACTTCATTACACCTCCTGACGATAACTCTGTTTCAGACAGACACTTAGAGGAAAGATTACTCCCCTTCCTCCTTGGCATTTGAGAGGGGCATTAGAAGAGCAGTCGGCCGTCTCCGAGGGTTACCGGCAGAAACCACGGTGTCACTAAGTACATTTTCTCCTCAGACGGCAACAATTATGCACCTAAAGAATTATTTCATTCTGGCAATAGACATCAGTGCCGTGTCATTAAACCCTCTGAGAAATGGCGTATCTCGCAGCCTTGTCGATTAGTGAGATTCACTGAGCATGGATGGCATTTCAGTTACTAGTTTTTCAAATGTGAGCTTCTCTGCAGAGCACCTGGCATATAGCAGCCCCTCAGCATCCCTGGGGGTCACAATTCAGCGTTCTCTAATGGTGCATTTCCACTACAGGGCCTCGCTCGGTATGGCTAGGCCTTGTTAGGACAGGCTCACTTTATGCAGCGTTTCCATTACAGTTTAGTAGCTGGGGCAGTAACTATAGTAACGCAGTGTAGGTGGAGCCGTGACGTCATCTTCAATGAGAACCACAGAAAACCAATCAGCCGTTTGCCGTTAGCCCTCAGAGCTCCTCATATCTGTTCAGAAACTAGACAAAAGTTAAACAAGAACAAACCACAGACTTTCTGTGTCATGGCGAATACAGTCGCTGGTTTATTTATGTCTGTATAGGCCGTTGTTGTGAGTGTGGACGGTCGGAGCATACTGCGTTAGCTTAGCCGATCTCCATTTAGAAAACAGGCATTTTAAAAGGTTTTTTGCCTGCCATCTGTCTGCAGACTTGTCAAAGCATTACTTCATGGTTTTTACTAACCGGTATCAGTATGTTGTTACTTCGGCATCATTTTGAAACGTGTATTACAATTTAAATAACGGTCAAATATGTTCATTTTGTTGTAGTTGTAGCTCCCTTGCCAGCGATTCTCTCTCTCTCTCTAGTTTAGCATACTCAGTCCGACTCAGCCTGGTTGTTGGCCCGCTAAGAACCTCGATTTTATGGGGCCAGAAAAACTGTGAAATTGTACCCGCTAGCTGGTACTACGTCAAGTGGAAACGCAACCAAAAACGGGCCGGGCACGGCACACTTAAAGCGAGCTCCACGCTGCAGTGGAAGTGCGCCATAAGATAGGGAAACCTTCCTGAAACCCTCCCACAGGCCAGTAAACTGCAGTTTATGTCAAAAACATTTTAGGCCAAGGAGGATGCATTTGACGATACTTTACATTTTTGTTGTCGTTGTTAAATCCAGGAGTGGCTAATTAGGAGTATTTTGAAATGTTAAAATGATCCAATGAGCCAAGTTAGAGCGGCGGTCCCTTATTTGTCCCCCAGTTTCCTGCTCTCAACACAGTCGTGACTTGTCTCAGATCTGCCATGCGTGCTAAAATGAAAAGCACGGAAATTAAATCTCACCACTGCTGGATTGTTTACAGAAAGCCAGAGGAAGGGTCTGAGCTTTGTATGCGTAATTTAATTTGCCGCGTAGACCGGCCAACCGGGTCATTTACCACCCTCCTCCCTGAGACGGCCAGCAGACCATGCTCTTGGAAAACGGCTGTGACACTCCAATTTCCTCTAACTTATTGTGTATTAGTGCTGGAGCTTTGATTACAAGTGAGGCTGCACCAACGGCCATCCATCAGCCCTGCTCCATATGCACAGCCTCACAGTTTAATGACCCCCGAGGAGCCTCCTGGACACCTTTTTATGAATCACATTTACTCCGCCAGGCGATCTGCCACCAGCGCGTGCGTGCGTCACAGACTACCTAACGTTGTGTCTTTGTGCACACAGCTCTACCCTGGGGCCATCCTGGAGGTGTGTGGATGAAAATTGGGGAGGTTCCCCCAAGTCCAAGGTAAGTCTTCCGCTAGGACATGTTAGATTTTTCTACCCGTTCCAGGAGGCAATGAGTAGTGAATCTCAATGGTTGCTCACGCTACTTCTCACTCGCATTATTCCCTATTAATATGATTGTATGAAACTATTTGAATAAATAATAGTTGATGCAATATATGCATCACTTTAGGCCTTAACAATCACCTTTTGAAACGTGTTGAATTAAGAAAAATAGCTTTAGCAACACCGCCTAACTCAATAAACACTAAAACTTGATTTGATCATTTTACAGTCATTTGCGTAACGTTCATAGTTCGCCTTTTGGTTTCAAGTTAAACGTTTAAAGCACTTTGGCAAGTTGTATCATAACGACGCTTTATAAGCACCATAACTTGCATGATTTGCGTTTGACGGTGACACTTGGTTGTTTCCGTGACAGCCAAATGGTTTGTCTGCAAACAATTATTATCTCCTTTCCTTTAGTAAAGTATTTATCCAGTGTATCCTGAGCTGATAACAAATGAAACCCTGAGGCTCATTTTGAACAGCTCTTATCATGGCAGCCACTGAGGTACTTCCTGCTTAGTTCACTCTGTTAGTAACCTTCTGAAGCGTTAAATTAGGACCACCACCAGGGATTTGGCTCGCTTGTCTGTCCATCAGCAGGATTAGGGTTCTGATTATCATGAAACATGGTCAAAGTCTGTGGCATTGTCCAAGGGAGAACCTATTCAATTGTGTACCACATCACCAAGCAGATGCACATGTCTTTTTCACGTTTGTTATTATTGTGAGAATGAATTTGTTAATTTCGGCTGTGTTCACGTGGTGTCGGAATAACAAGGAATTAACTACACCACGCTTTTGTTGTGAACATATCTGCATGGCTACACAAAACAACTCAAGCATCTTTCCAATAGTGGAAACAGGAACATCCGAGGACCTAAAGGCACCATCTGCCCCGGTGTATATTCCGTTCTCTCCTGTTTGTGACAGTTGCAGCTCTTGCTCCTGCAGCTGAGCTGGTGCTTTGTGTGATTCTGTTTCAATGTGTAACGTTTATCCTCTTGAAATCACTGTTTTGCAGTAGGTGGTCTAAAATGCCCTGAGGTCCGGTTTGAAGTTTTGAGATCCTGTGTGTTGGGAGTAGGGGTGGGCGATATTGAAAAATATATTATCACGATATTTTTCAATGTCGGTTATTATGGTTATTTTTCAAGTTACTTAACAGTACAACCACCTACAAGGTAACAGAAACTAAAACAAAAAGGAGTAACAGACCAAAATAGCATTTCAAGCTGGTTTTATTTCTGAAATTAATCCCTGAATTAACAATTCAACATTTTGATATGGCTTCAAGGCACAGTTTCTCAGTATAAAAATGAACTTTCTGAGGTAGCACTAGCAGTGAACATCAATAAACATGAAAAGGAGGGTAAAACATAACTAAGTAAAACATAAAACATCATTGAGGAAAAGTCAGTGCCAAGCAATTATAATGTAAACTTTATACTTGAAGTGCAATAAAATACTTTAGCATAACTGAAGGGAAAAACTATATAAATACCTTATTGATAAAATAAAATATAAGCCAACAGAATCAAACAAAACAATAAATAAAGTGCAATACTGTCTGAATCCTGACTAGACAGCTTTAGAGCATGTCTTTCACATCAGTTTAAGTTTTTGAGGGTTTTTTTCCCCAAACATTTTTTTTCCAATTTTTTTATCACGATAGATACGATATCTCTGAAAAAGTATATTGTGGAGACCTAATATCGTCATATCGCCCACCCCTAGTTGGGAGTAGACCTCCCCTCTCGGTGTAACGTTTGGTTAATGCGGTGTCAGGTTTCATAGATGGAGTCCCTGCCACTCGTCTCAGTGTGGTGGGAGGTGGAGACGTCTGTCTGGAGTCTGTGCCATATGGCTGCCGTTTGTTTGCGTCAGCTGTAGCCCTCTGTGTTCTCAACTGTCTCTGCCGCTGTTAACGGCACATTCCCAGGAGGGTTAGCAGTTGTCGCTAATCAGAAACCTCAGTTCTAGAATGAAGAGGCTAATTGACTGATTGATTACCTGACGCATGTCTCTCTGTTCTCATCTCCTCAGCTTTTGTCAGGAGTGACAAGCCCAAGATGTTCAAGGGTCTTCAGATCAAGGTAGGCCTGATGGATTGTGTACCAGCATGATGTCATAATCTCACAACAACACACGTTAGGCTTCATTTGAGTGGAAGGAAAATGCAATTTCAAAGAGAAAATCCGATTATGTCGATCATATCCTATTTCTAAGAATGTTTTCCATTAGTTCAAACCTAACACCGGTCCTCCTTGTGTTTCCCACAATGCAGTACGTCAGAGGCTCGGATCCTGTGCTAAAGCTTTTGGACGACAACGGGAACATGGCTGAAGAGCTCAGCATCCTCAAGTGGAACACAGACAGCGTGGAGGAGTTCCTCAGTGAGAAATTAGAACAGATATAGAACCGTTTTTTTTTTAGTCTTTACCTAAAGGGTCGATTCACCCAAATGAAAATACCTCCAGTGGTGTGTAGCCATGCAGATATTCAGTTTGATGTGCCTGAGATTGAAGTCTCCGCCTCAGGTAAATGCAGTTTGTAGTGTTCACAGCACTGGAAATTACATTTCAAATATTCAACAACAATGATCCTTGTCATTGTGGATAGACCCCCGAACACACTGTCAAACATTCTCATTTGAACTGTTTTCTTCTGAAGAGTGATCCAAATGATATGGAAGAGGACAAGACCCAAATGTTTTTATTTTTTATTTCTGAACAAAAGTGGGGTTTTCTTCTTAGATTAAGTCAGAATTCTAAAAAGGGCAAAAAATCCATCTCACTTTTCTCAGAATTCTGACTCTTCCATACATTAAATATAAAACATATTTTGAGTATCCCAAACAAAGACACTCATGCATTTTCACATATTAGGTTGTGACGTAAATCTCAAAGCACATGAAACCAAAACTATCTGTATGGCTAGAGACTGCAATGGGCTACTTAGATTCTTTTTTTATGTTAATACTTTGGGTGAACCGACACTTGAATTATTTACCAATTTGTACACAACTTGCCCTTCATGGCTTGTTGTTAAATCACTATATGACTGTTTTGTTTTTGTATGAAAATCCAGAATTTCATGTCTGAATTCTACCAAATAACTTATGCGACAGTGAGGAAAGACTTCATCACAGAGCCCAGATGGGCGGCACACTCAAATTATAATGAAGATTACAGATAGATCATGGATCAAAGAGAGTAAAAAAACCTAATGCATATTAGTGTTTAGTTGTCTGTCTGTGGGAGTTTACACCCCCCCTTTCTGTCTGATATTCTTGTATGATTATTTTTTTACAAGGTTCAACGTTGTGACTGATGGGATTTGTAGTCCGAATGGATCCTAGTTGCTCTCCGTGGCAGATGTTCTGCTGCAGCACCCGTTGGTGACGGGCTCACAGTAAACCAGTGTTGGGATGTGAGCTCTGATGTTTGTTGTGTTCAGCATCTTCTGCTCTGGAGAGAAACTGGACTCATATATTGATGCTTGTTTTGGAGCGAGTGAGGTTTAAATATGCAACAATAAACAAAGTCTCTGATGGATCTCTGTCTAAAGAATCTTTTTTTTGTATAGTGGAAATCAAGCATGAAATGATATGAACATTTCATATTTGATCGTCCTTTCCTTATGATCATCAACATATGCTTAAGTCTTCCGATGGCACTTAGATATACCATTATTCAAGATGAGTGACAGTGAAAAACATCAAGTTAGCATAAAGCCCCCGTTATATCTAATTCATCAGCCTCTATTTTGAACTTCTCTACCATGATTGAGTTATATGGAAGTATATTTAGGATGATACCAATAATGAAAGTTCACCACAATCTACTTAATTTGATGGTTTAAAAAAAAAAAATCACAATCCGTGTAGAAATCTTATTTCTTGACATCGCTAAATAAAAATAAAAATATGTTAACACATGTTTTTTATCCAGTACTGTTCATCTCACAATCTGAGCTAAAATCAAACACATGAATATGCTGCCATCTAGTGGTCTGATACAATACTGCAGTTCAGCTGGGACATTACATTACATTGAATTTAGCTGACGCTTTTATCCAAAGCGATTTACAATAAGTACATTCGACCAGGAAGATACAAACTTGAAGAAAACAGAATCATATAAGTACCTCAGGTTTCATAGAGCCAAACATTTCAAGTGCTACTCAACTGGTTTTAGATAAGCCAGTCCTTTATTAGTATATAAGTGCTTTGTTAGTCATTCTATCGCTCGAAGTGGAGTCGAAAGAGATGCGTTTTTACTCTGCGCCGGAAGATGTGTAAGCTTTCTGCTGTCCTGATTTCAATGGGGAGCTCATTTCACCATTTTGGATCCAGCATAGCAAACCCACGTGTTTTTGCTGATGGGAACTTGGGTCCCCCTCGCAGTGCGGGTGCAGCGAGCTGTTTGGCTGATGCAGAGCGGAGTGCACGTGCTGGGGTGTACGGTTTAACCATGTCCTGGATGTAGGAAGGGCCAGATCCATTCGCAGCATGGTACGCAAGTACCAGTGTCTTGAAGTGGATTCTAGCAGTTACCGGAAGCCAGTGAAGGGAGCGGAGGAGCGGCGCGGTGTGGGAGAATTTTGGAAGGTTGAAGACCAGACGATGCTGCATGGATGGCTGCAGAGGTCGGATGGCACATGCAGGTAGACCAGCCAGGAGGGAGTTGCAGTAGTCTAGGCGTGAGATGACGAGAGCCTGGACCAGAACCTGCGTTGCTTTCTGGGTCAGCTGGGGCCGTATCCTCCTGAAGTTGTAAAGAGTGTATCTGCAGCAGCGGGTTGTAGCAGCGATGTTTGCAGTGAAGGACAGTTTGTTATCTAGGGTCACACCCAGATTCCTTGCAGTCTGAGTCGGGGAAACAATAGAGGTGCCGATGTTGATTGTTAGGTCAAGAGTGG
>NW_011354007.1:0-3012 GCF_000735185.1 Notothenia coriiceps | reverse complement strand
GGAGGAGCGGCTCAACTCCGAGTCCCTCCCTGATGACCGAACTTCTCACCTTATCCCTAAGGGAGACACCAGCCACCCTGCGGAGAAAACCCATCTCGGCCGCTTGTACCCGCGATCTCGTTCTTTCGGTCATGACCCATCCTTCATGACCATAGGTGAGGGTAGGAACGAAAATGGCGCGGTAGACAGAGAGCTTTGCCTTCTGGCTCAGCTCCCTTTTCGTCACAACGGTGCGGTAAAGAGACTGCAGTACCGCTCCCGCTGCTCCGATTCTCCGACCCATCTCACGCTCCATTGTTCCCTCACTCGAGAACAAGACCCCGAGATACTTGAACTCCTTCACTTGGGGTAAGGACTCATTCCCTACTTGGAGTGGACAGTCCATCGGTTTCCTGCTGAGAACCATGGCCTCAGATTTGGAGGTGCTGATCCTCATCCCAGCCGCTTCACACTCGGTTGCGAACCGATCCAGTGAGTGCTGAAGGTCGCAGACCGATGAAGCCATCAGAACCACATCATCTGCAAAAAGCAGTGGTGCAATCCTTAGTCCACCGAACTGCAGACCCCCTCCCCCACGACTACGCCTCGAAATCCCGACTACGCCTCGAAATCCCGACTACGCCTCGAAAACATATGTGTAAACATAAAACATTTAATTAAAGTCAACGTTTCAGTTTTCCATTTTAATATTTCTCAGACGGGTGTTCCAACATGTGGAAGTGTTTTGGATAAAAGATGCTTCTCCAATTTTATTTTGGGGGAATATTTCAAATGCACAGGGACTATTAGGAGCTTTGTTTAGGGTTAGGGTTAGTATAATATCTGTGCCCTGCTGGCCATATGATAGAATGCAACGGCTTGTAAGGTGTTAAACTTGCATTATTTAAAATGTAAGTCTTCCACATTGGCTTCACTTTTTAGAGTTCCTGCCCCGTTTACCTTGGCCTTCTGCCAACAGAATCTATGACCCACTTTACAATAGTCTATCTTGACAATGTTTGCTACCTTTACCTCAATGGATTTGTTGCTCCTTTTCTCCCCATTTCATTGCTTACCGCTCCACTTAGCAAGGCACACAATGTCCACACCGAGCGGTTACATAACACCTGCTGAGACCCGATTGATTGTCGCATGGCCGAAAGTGCAGTGAGCAATTACACTCAAACACAAATGCACAGCTCTGATTGTCAGTTTGGAGACAGTGAACCCATAAAAGGCTTCCATTTGTCTTTTTTTACAATAATGTCACATGTTATTCATTAATATGTGTGTCGCCCTGCAAACGGGCCTCACCTGAAAAGGAGAATGTGCTCCTTGTTTGTCCCCAGTGCTGTCTAATTAAAGGTTGAATGAGTGAATATCCTGTAACTCGGTATTCATTATACTGTGAGGAATGCGTTGTGCCTCATCAGCATATTCCCCAGCTGGTTGCCCTCGACGAGCTGTTGTCTTCGGGGTGTTGTGCGGAGGGAGCAGATATGGATGGAGCGCTGCTGAGCCACTTTAAATATATGGAGCTGCATTTTTTGGGGGGGGAGGGTAGATCAGTGAGGTGCGGTGAGGTCAATGTATGGCTAGTTTCAGAGCCAGATATACACATAAGAACCCCATAGAGCTAGGCCAGGGGTGTCCAAACTTTTTTCACGAGGGCCACATACAGAAAAATACACGAAGGGCTGGGCCACTTATAGAGGTATATTGTCTCGTAAGTTAAGTTATAAGTTTGCAAAATGTAGGTAAATTAGGCTTGATACATGAATATCAAAAGAACCGCCTACATCGCAACTCTCTAGGGTTTCATTTATCTTGTTGGCAACTCATCCCTTAAAACAGAGTGATTATAATAAGGGGAAATATGAAGGCTCTATTTCAAGCTTGTTATGTAAATAAGTTATTGGGCTTTTTTTATCAACTAAGATTTGGTAGAAAATGTTTTCAACATGAATTGACTGAATCTATTTTAAAAGTGGGCTTATTAACACATGAATACTACTGTGTAATATATATTTCATTATATTTTTTTTATTTGCTGAGGGCCGATTCAAAATCGCCCGTGGGCCGCATTTGGCCCCCGGTATTCCATTGAAGTGTAATTATTCAATTCAGTTCCACTATTAATACCTATTTAAAACAAATTACATATATATTGGCCTTAACTTTACTTTAAAATGAAGTGCCATCACCTGTCCTTCTAGACAAATATGTCAGTGACTTTGTTGAAAAGTGCTCTTTTTTTGGTCTTGGTTTTAAAAGTCTTCTGTCTCACATTTGCTACTAGCTCAACATGTTGAGGGAGCAGGAGTGTCAGTTACGTGTGCTAAGATGTGATAGCTGCTTCCCCTGGTGCCATTTCATTGCAGTTTCATGACAAGACCAGCGATCCTATATAATACATACATACATACATATATATATATATTACACACATACAGTATGTGGAATAGGTTACCTGGACTGGATTTGGCGATCTTGACTAAAATATGACTGAAATCATACAGAAAAGACATTTATAACAGATCAAGGGAGAAATCGTACCTGCAATACATGTATTTTATTGTATTTTCAACTTTTTCTACTTCTACTTTACATCTATAGATATCAGTTGAGGCAAAAATTACATTGCATTTAGCTGACACTTTTATCCAAAGCAACTTACAATAAGTGCGTTCGACCAACAAGATACAAACTTGAAGAAAACAGAATCATATAAGTACATCAGGTTTCATAGAGCCAAAACATTTCAAGTGCTACTCAACTGGCTTTAGATAAGCCAGTCCTTTGTAAGTGCTTTGTTAGCAATTCTATTGCTCGAAGTGGAGTTGAAAGAGACAAGTTTTCAGTCTGCGCCGGAAGATGTGTAAGCTTTCTGCTGTCCTGATTTCAATGGGGAGCTCATTCCACCATTTTGGAGCCAGGATAGCAAACCCACGTGTTTTTGCTGATGGGAACTTGGGTCCCCCTCGCAGTGCGGGTGCAGCGAGCTGTTTGGCTGATGCAGAGCGGAGTGCACGT
>NW_011354006.1:0-5797 GCF_000735185.1 Notothenia coriiceps | reverse complement strand
ACACACACACACACACACACACACACACACACACACACACACACACACACGCATGGGAGGAGTGGGACTGTTTTGGCTGCCTGCTCTGTTTGGCAGATAACAAAATGCCACCTATGTGTCTCTGGCCTTGTAGTCCGGATAGGATAGAACAGTATTTCAATTTCATTGAACAAGAGGAGGAAGACGAGGACGAAGAGGAGGTGGAGCTTAGCGGGAAAAGCCTGCAGAGGGAGACGGAGATTGATGTGTGTGAAGATGTTAGCGGCTGCTGTCTGAGTGATGGGACTGAAACCGATCTGAAGTGACCTCACAGTGGCAGCTCTCAGACTGTGGAGTTCATCTGGCTTTAAACATTGATTTGGTTCGTCTGAGTGTAATATCCGTGCTTCCCAACGTGGTCAGAACATTCAAAAGTTGTCAGGAAAATTAGCCATTAAAGATTTCAAAGATATTGAAAAACGTACAAAGAATGATTGCACTAATATCTCCTTTTGTTTAACGGTTGAGTCCCACAGCTCTCATCCACCCTGTTTGCAGCAGCAGCTTTACCTCTAACAAACTAACAAACTAACAAACCCACCGACAGACAGAATTACTAGCTAATGAATTAAAGTTTGACATTTAGCAACTAAGAGCCTCTTCACACCACCACTTTTGGTCTAGACTTCCTGACCTTTTAGTTTCATTCTTACTAAATCACGGATGTGAAACCTCCCTCTGACCACAGTCCGGACCAAAAAGCCAAAACCTCGGTCTGACTCAAAGAGGTCAGTGTGAGTGTGAAAACCTATACAGTATTTTGACGGTTTAGACCCATTACAGGAAACTCTGACAGGCTAGGGCTAATAGGGTTTTTAGATCTGGAAAAAAATAGAAAACGGAACAAAACACCACCCGACAAGGAGACCAACATATTTGTTATGGTCCAAATTACTTTATTATAAGATTGGAATCTGAAACGTTTTTGTTCTTTTCTGACAGGGAAGAGAGACAAGGGAACCAAAGTCAACACTCAGTAATAACACAATTTTTAGACTTTCTTGTGTTATAAAACAACACTGAGTGTCAGATATTTAGCACCATTAAAGAGTTACAATATGTCACTTTAACTTCCCAGGGACTTTGACGTAAACACAAGGAAAGTGTTATTTTTAAAACCATAAGAGTTGAATTTACACTGAGGATTATGCTGTGTTGTGTTGACGCCGTTTCCCATATCGTAAACTAAAGTCTTTCATATGCGTTGTAATACTTTTTCAAAGTGACATGCATCATTTTTACAAGTCCGTTTGAATTTTCTGATTGTATTACAGTCCTCCCAGCCAGCCCCCAGTAAGAGAACCAGAACAGAGGAGACCCAGAGAGGCTGGAGATGGAGAGAGGTATATTAGAGGATGAGGGGGGGTAGCACGGAGGTAAAGAAGAAGGGAGGGGCACCAGGTCCCAAGGGAGAAGTGAGAGAGAGAGGGAGAGAGAGGGGCTGATGTCATCCCTGTGAAGCAGCCAATCAGAGAGCAGCAGAGAGGGAAGAAGAGGAGGGAGGAGAGGCAGCACTCAGAAGGGTGTGTTTTATGTACCACTGCAGAATCAGTGAGAGAAAGACACGAGAAAATCACGACTCAGTGGACAGGAAACACAGAATAAAGAGGAAGAAGAAGAGGAAGAAGAAGAAGAAGAAGAAGAGAGTGTGACCAGGAGGAAACAGAGGATACAAGACAAGAGGAGACAGAAGGAGAGACACTACACCTCCAGAGGTAAGATAAAAAAGAAAGCATCCCAGCATGCCGCTTGTGTCTGGGTTTCTATCCATGTGTGTGTGTGTGTGTGTGTGTGTGTGTGTGTGTGTGTGTGTGTGTGTGTGTGTGTGTGTGTGTGTGTGTGTGTGTGTGTGTGTGTGTGTGTGTGTGTGTGTGTGTGTGTGTCGGCGTATGCTGGCTGGAGGGAGCAGGATGTCTTACATAATATGATGCCAAGTATGAACCGCTGTGCAGGGTGTGCTCTGTGTGTGAATGGATGTAAATGTGTGTGTGTGGATTAACATGTGTGTGTGGATTAACATGTGTGTGTGGATGCATACTTCCCTTCTGTCTGTTTTCACTGTCTGCACCTTTTGACTTCAAACGTGAAAAGACCATTCATGTTTTCAGACAAACAGGCTGTGTGGGTAAACCCGTCTGCAGGGAGTGTCTGATTCAGCTTTTTAATATCTCGATATCTCCTCAGCAGCCGTGTGTATTTATTAATATTGAATGAAATGGAGCACTATGCAACATTATAGTGTTCAATTATTCACGACTGGTTTTTAGCTCGCTTCCTCCCTGGGTAAAAGTCTTCTGTCAGATGTGATTTCTTTTTTTTTGTGTCATGCTCGTGTTACAAATGAAATCATGGACATTGAAAGCACCATGGCTTCTGCGGCTCAGCTCGTACTGACCTGCGCTGAGCTGTATACCTTTCGCTTGGTTTTCTATGTTTTCTTACATTAGTGAGTTAAAAAAGAAAAAGCGGAGTGCCTCAGGGCAGCGACTGGGACTTCCTCAACTGTCAACTCTTACTATAGATGTTTGGGAGCGATTTAGATTTGTTTTCATTATTTATTTATTTATTTTGTATTGCAATGTTAGCCTTTTTTTTAAGATTTTTAATTATTTTTTAAAAGATTTTAATTATTTAATGTTGATTTTTTTTTTGTCAGAGCTTTTTGCTTTCCTCCAGATTTTATTTTATTTTTTAAAGATTTTTTTGAGCATTCAGTGCTTTATTAAAATGACAGTGATGAAAGGGTGAGATAGAGGGGATTATTTATTAATATATGTATTATTATTTAAGGACGAGATACATATCCTTTAGTTTTTCGTCTGTAAAATGTAAAAAAAAAACAAGCCCTTCATAATTTCCAACATCCAAGGTGGGGCCTTCACATGTTTTGTTTTGGCCCAAAGATATTCACATGACTTCCCTATATGACAAAGAAAAACTTAACATGTCTACATTAAGGGGTCCGCCATTTGCACATTTTGCAGTTGTTGCTTAAAATGATGATTATTCGATAATTAAAACAGTTGAATTGTAATCTTCACATCTGATGTGTGTGGTGCTTCTCCTACGGACCCACAGCCCTACAAAGGGGACTCCTCTCACTGTCTGTTTTACTCCCTGCTGTGCACTCGTCCCTTTCATACTCTTCACCAGGTTTCTGTTTACTCTCAAATTCCTCTTCTCACTCGTAGCAACGTCATTTAACCAACACAAACACCTCCGAGCGTTTGCCTTTCTGTCGTTTGCATTGTCGGGTTTTCTCACCTCGACTGTGGACTGCTTTGAATTTAGTCCAGAACCTGAGAGGAGGAGGAGGAGGAGGAGGAGGAGGAGGAGGAGGAAGAGGAAGGGGGGGGGGAGGAGGGAGAGAACAGAGGAGATATTAATGAGGGACAGACGAGCTAAAAGATTTATCCAAGAAGAGAAAGATTATCCAAAAAAAGAGGGTGAGGAAGAAGAGAGGGAGATGAAAAGAGAGTCTGGGCTGGGAATAGGATGAGAGGAAGAGGAGGATGAGGAGGAGGAAAGTTAAGAGCGAATGGCGTAGGAGGATTTTAGCCAAAATGTTTTCTCTCCCCCCCTCCTCCCCTCCTCCCCTCCTCCTCCTCCTCCTCCTCCTCATGTTTGGCAATACTCAAGTTGACTGTAACCATCTGGTGATATTTTATATTGGCGCTTCTTTTATACTTTACAACCTCCAGACTGACAAATGAAGGGACACATATGTAGATTATTATGAAGAAATCTATTCATAATTATTTTTAAAACAACGGCTCTTTGATTTTAGACAGAGGGAGACAAGAGCTAGCTGTTTTAGATATCTGTAGATTATATTTCTGGTTCTAATTTAGTTACATTTTAAACTGCAGAAGTGTCGGTCAGCAATATACATACTTGTTATTCCCACTTTTACCATATCTTTGTCTCAATTCACTCAATTACTCTTCAGATAACTTTACGAATGTATTGTTTTTTTCTTAATTTATCTTGTTTTTATATATAATTGTTTGTTTTTTGACATTGTGGATTGACAATAATGTGACGAAAGTCGTGTATGGTTGACCCCATGTCACACATTCAGGACATGCAGTGAGATGTTGTCACTGCAGTAACACTTTTTGTTTTACTTTGTAAACTTTATTTAGGACCTTTTTAGTATAAGGTCCTAAATAAAGTTTAAAAAGTTAAAAAAAAAGTGGCCTCTCTTGTCCGCCGGAGAGATTACCCTGTAAAATATTTTCAAATGTGCAAATGTATGTCACTTCACCAGTTGATGTCGAATACATGGGCAATTAAATGGTAGTTTATTTGAGTGCAGGGTAGAGATAGCCCCATAATTATAAATACAGATACTTCAGGAAATACAGAGGCTGGATTTGTACTCTGTATATTTCATTTTAAATGTATTACAATCATCTTTCCTCTTTGGATAAAGACTCAACTCTGAGTTTGGGGGTGGCTGGATTGTGTCCTTTCAGTGTTTCTGTGTTTTTTGGGGGGGCATACATGAGTTTTAAAACTCTTTGAACCTTCAGTCCAAGTTTTGATTAGATGTTGGTTAGAGGGGTAAAAAATTCCACTATCATTACCACTGTAGCGTTTTAGCTTTTGGTCATTAGCTGTGTCCTGCAGCTCTATATAGCTCGCTCTTTGGGTAATTCCCTCAGACCTCCGCCCTTTGCCCTTCGTCAGTGAGAGCAGCAGCTCATGCATAGCTTCTACAGTATCTAATATATTCCTGCACCATGGCAAAACTCATGAACAGTTTCTTGTAGAAACGTGTGGGTGGCTTCCTTGCACTCAACAGAGAGTGTTTGTAAAGTTGTGTGGTTTTTATGCATGCACTCCCGGTTGCAGCTTTTGCAAATTTCAGACTCAGAAATCCCTTATCCATCCCACAGCGGGGACGTTTACAGCGTTACGACGAGTGCAGAAGTAAGGCTTACTAATTAAATCTAGCAATCAAACACACATGTAATCAAATAAGGAAGCAACCAGGTCAAAAGTTAGTTTTCAAATCGACTTACAATAGTCCTGTGAGCTAAATGATATCACACTAAGAAGACAGATAGAAAGATATATCATATTACTGTTAAATAGAAGAAATGTCTCAAGCTGGAATTAGAAGTATCAGCCTTGAAGCTTTCTGCTTTAGTGCTGAACTTTCACTCAGTCGTCGCTCTCTGTCTGACAGTGTAACCTTTAAGAGCCAGACTGACTGACTGTCCTCCTGTTATCATGGAGATTTGTGCGATAGTGTATTTAGTAAAAGGACGGCATGCATGTCTGTTGTCCTGCCAGCTCTAGAGTCGATAACAGTCCCCGGAGAAAGGTTGAAGAGACGTTTGGAGCCGGACTGAGAGCTGAGGGTCGGAGGGAGGTCCGTCCAGCAAAATGAGATTAGTCTGACTTCTGCTCTCTTTCAGTTCCTGTCTCTGTCTCTGCTTCCTCTGTACTTCTCATTATGCTTTTTCTAATCCATCTTCATCCATCTGCCTCTCACGCCCCGCTCCCTCCCCTCTGATCCATCTTTCCTCTCCTTTCTTTCTCTTTATTCCCCTTGTTTTTCCACTTCTCCTCCACAGAAAGAGGCCTTTGTGTTGAGAAATGAGAGGAATGCCCCCCTTTTTCCTCTCCGCTCTTCTTCCTCATTTCTTCAACCCCTCTTTTCCTGTGTGTGTGTGTGTGTGTGTGTGTAAAGAGGGTTGGGGGGGCATCCATTAGCTGGGATTAGAGACCTTAGGAGGGTCTTAACAGC
>NW_011354005.1:0-4541 GCF_000735185.1 Notothenia coriiceps | reverse complement strand
TTTTTATATATCTATATGCTATTTTTAGTGTGTTTTTATGACTTTTACTGGTAACTGTATTCTGTGTGATATCAATGTTCTGTGAAATGTCTATGTGAAGCAAATTGAACTGCACTTATTGTATGATAGGTGCTATACAAATAAAGATTATTATTATTATTAACACATAAATGCCTCTATTCACATAACATTTTTCCATGCACAAACACATATTGATGTATATATGTAACAATAATCCACATAAAGGTGAATAATACAAACGGCTTTTTATAGTGTATTTCCTTTTTGTAGGTTTGACACTGATATCATTACATCAATGCATTCAAAAACAAAGCCCAACCACATAGGTTAACTTAAAATGTGGTGCTGATGCTAAAATATTACAAAGTCTTATTGATTTTCCGATTGAAAATGCCTCTAAAACTGAATTTAAGCACATTCAGTTCATGCTTTTACTTATCAGCGTATATGCACATGTCCCCTTTGCTAGCTATGTACGAATAATGGATTTTTAACCAAATTAGTAATAATGTCCGAACTAACTTTAAAATAGGCATTTTCCACCGAGAATAAAACGAAGTTCGGCCATGTTTTTTTTTTCTGCAGGGAGAAATTTGAAGATCACGTGACATAGACGCCAGCCATTGGAATGAATGATGAAAAAAAACGGGTTTGTCAAACAGAGCAGATGGTGTAGTCCTAAACGATAGCTGGGGATTCTGGGTAGTGTAGTGTCTTCTGCCATCCTTTACTCCGAAAAAATATTTGTTTCTCCGAATCGAAGGGGAAAAATACAAAAGCATTGCACACAATTTAAACCAACCAATGTTGTGTAATTAACAAGGATAATCTGGTGTTTTTTAGTCGATGAGTAGTGCAGATATCACTGTAAAATCAATCGACAATAAGGGGAATACTTACTTCCGGGTGTACAATTCTCCGTTATCCAATGGGAATGGACGCTCACATTGCCTTTAAGGGCAGCCGACACAAACGAATGCCATGCTTCCATGAGCGTCAAATCCCGCCGCAGATGGGAATACATTGCAATCAGTTGAAAGCTATTTGCGTCCCTTTATGAAGCTGAAGGAGCTTATGAGCGTCACAACTGCACGCCTCGGGACCCTGACCAAACGTCGCTCCTGGACGATTATGGAGTGAGAGTGTGTTGGTTTGAATGACAGGAGTAAACACATCTGACAGCCGCAGTGAAACTCCAGCCATTAGAGCAATGCAAATATTCGCATGGCTGCCGTGAAATTCCTACCCTGCCTGAGACACAGTTTAGTGAATATTTTTTCTGTTTTGGGGGGCATGGAGTTTAGGTTAAAGACCATAATATTTTACTTTTACTTGAATAAAGAATCCGACTACTTCTTCCAACACTGTTCATTTATTTATTTTGAGTACTACTGAGTACCATTCTCTGTTGTGATATTTTAATGGACCACACGCAGTGGAAGAACACACAAGTACTAAACAATGTTGTTATGACTTCCAATTGAAGACGCACATTCTTTTGATTTTTTGTGTTGTACCGTATCCAGTGAGTGTTTATTTGCCAATGAAAAAAGATAACTTTCCATTTCATTTAAATTTAATAGACAATAAAGGTATATGAATCAGCAGGGAAAGCAGTCTGGACAGATGAGTCACGTTTCAAAGCCTTTTGCATTCACAAGTAAATGTGCCAACAAGCAGCATATTGGCAGCTCAGTCCATAACACTTTCATCTGTCTTTCAGAGGTCTTTGCTTTTATTAAGAGAAATTGATCTGGATTTATCACTAATAAGCCAAACAGGCGAGAGGATCTTCGTTGAGACACCACATTGCAATCACAGCTTCATATAGTCCGTCTTATCAAGGACATATCAAGAGCAGAGTTGAGTCTTGCATTGTCTATCTAGTGATCTGAAGCTTTTAACATAAAAATGAAAGAAAACAAAATGCATAAAAAATAAAGAATATAAAAGGCAAGAGTGGAGAGAGGGGAATAAGAAAAGTGAGACAAAAGGAGCTACCCAGAGGCCCAGTTGGCCTTTCAAAGATTTCTGATCTCAACTTGTCCTCTAAGACTTCTATGGAATTCTCAAGTACACAGGAAAGACAAATTGGAAGCTAAACTTTTTGGGGAGCGCTCATTAAGCCGGTTGGTTAGGAAACAGATCCGTGTACGTGTGTTTAAGTGTGAGGATGCGTGTGAAGATGTATGTATTTCCCAAGTATCTGATGCTCTGAGCGCTCCATACTGACACAGTCCTATCAATGGAATGCCTGGTTACTCAGTAAATAAGGTCCCAGGATCGTCAAACAATGCAAAATAAATAGATATATGGCATTAAACAATAAAAAAAAACAATAACATTTGTGCAAGAAGAAACAGAATAGAAATAAAATAGTACAAGAGAATGTTGCAAGACCAATGTATCATGAAGTGCTTCATAATCATCAGAGGACAGCAAAAGAAATTGGGTCGAATTCCCCCCTGGCTATATTTGGGACATGACCCAAGTCAGGTCCCTTTCAGTAATTTATTCAAAAATAACATGTCAGTTTTAGCAGGTGCCATGGGTTGCAAAGGAGACGAAATCCAGAAATTAGATATTGGTTGTTTTGTATGTGCTTGTTAACTTTGTTTATGCTTAATAATTTATTCTAAATTCAAGGATTTGTTGTGGTTGCATTTCTGTATAATGCAAAAAATATAGCTACCTGCATTTCAATTATGTAACGCTATAATTTCAGCCTGGCATTGTTAAATCTCTTATTTCTCCAGCCAAGTATGCTATGTGTTACAAACACCCATGCACCTGTACTGTTATAGATACAATACCATACTCTCTAGAATGTTAAGGAAGAACGTTTTTCAAATATTAGCCTTTCCTATATTGAGCCTCACCTCACAGATTGGGTCTAACATTTTGTACAAATAAGTAACTCATTTTAGGCCAGAGGGTAAAGCGAAATGCGAAAATGTACACATGAACTTGTTTGATGTTGAACTGTATTTAATTTCAGTGATGCAAAAACATGATTTAAAAGAAAGGGCTAAAAGGGAGGTTAAGGTCTGCTCAAGTTCCATTCAGGATATTCTGCCAAGGGGAAATACAAAATAAAAGAACCATTCAAGCGTTTCATTGTAACAACTAAACAAAAGTAACTCCAAACTGAGAATTGACTGACAGCAGTGCATTATGTTCTCCTGGGTGCTTCACAGGGTTTGGGTAAAGTTAATCAAAAGGAATGAATCCAAAGCTCTTCCTCTAACACCATCCCACCCAAAGCAGACGTAACTCTTTGCCTTTCATGTGATTCAGTCTTCTCTATCTGCAGTCCGGAGCCGTCTCCCATAAACCCAGCCTGGGACCCACATCTCTGCCTCCCCCTCACTATCTTTGGTCTGATAGAATCGATTGGCCATTTGGAGGCAAGGAACTCCAAAGAGACAGGCATAATTACAAGGGGAAAAGGCAATCTACTGCAATTAACCACTCCTCCCCTGGCAGCTTGGCCGCGGACCATCTCTCATCTTATGCAGGAAATAAATTACCTCAGCTCGGCCGCCGCCACTGAAATATAGGAACAATTAAACAGGAATTAATTCTAATTCATGCAGCCCCTATCACTAAAGGGACATATTTCAACAACGGTATTAAAGAACTATTACACAAAATTAATTGTAAACCGCAGTTTCTTTGATCCATGTAATAAATCACGGGCTTCTTTCATAAAGAGCTCGGAAGAGATAAGTCGCACGCGGTTGTCAGACATTTTGTAAGGTTGGAGGGTCGTCCTGAACACGCCTCGTAGAGACGGTTTCTCATCAAGATAAATTAGGCCTGTCATGTTGTGTGGACAAATAGAGACATGCAAGGAATTTTTGTTATTTGCTATTTTATTTAGCAGGAACCAATTTGACCACATATATATAACTTAAAGACAGTGGTGGAAAGTAACTCAAGTGTTGTACTTACAGTAAGTACTTTTTGGACAAACTTGTACTGTACCTGAGTATTTCCATTTATTCTACTTGATACTTGTCCTCCGCTACATTTTAGAGGCAATTTATCATATTTCTTACTCCACTACATTCATGCCCGGCGCCGTGGGAGGGCCAGGGAGGGCCAGGCCCTCCCATTTGACATTCCTGCCCTCCCCTAATAAACACGTTTTTTATTATTTATAAAAATAAAAATAAATATATTTTTAATTTTTTTAATTATAAATAAACGGTGAACTTTTCTGCTACGATGTATGTGATGTCAGATAGTAACTTAAAAAAAAATCGCAGGCTACGTCATATAAATGCATGTGTCTGTTGTGATTTGTGATTCGTCCAGATTTAGACCAATCACAGCGTCACACTCTGCCGCCTATTCTGGATTTGTTTATTGTGCATTCTGTAGACATTTCGGTTTGAATTACAAAATGGACATCAGAAATTGGCTTAAAAGGTCTAAGGATTTATTAAAACGAAATAGCGATGAAAGAACTGCAGTCGATGGTGCTGCTGGCCCCTGCCGTTGCAGCAGCACGCCTT
>NW_011354004.1:0-1673 GCF_000735185.1 Notothenia coriiceps | reverse complement strand
GAAGAGTTGATGCAACAAAGTCGAACTCACGCTGCTGTGATACTTATTTAAAGAAAACGTATATGAAAGTAGAGGTACTGAAATGACAATGACAACTGATTTGTTGTTTTTTAAGTCTTGAATTTACTGTTTTGACCTTCTTTGTTGCTTGTTTTTAATTATGCTCTGTAAGCATACTTGTCAACCCTCCCGATTTCCACGGGAGACTCCCGATTTCATTGCCCTCTCCCGGTTTCCTCCCAGGGTAATATTTCTCCCGCATTTCTCCCGATTTCTGACAAAATCAGATTTACACACGACTGTTTCCACTCGGACTTTAATACAGCTACACCATTGTTTGGTTTACATGGTAACACGTCTCTTTAGTAGCGCGCGCAACTCAAAGTCTGAGAGGGTGAGGCAGATATTCACAGAAAACAGAACAAGAATCGACAACTACTCTACTCTCTGCTCACTACTTTCCTGCCCACACATATGCTCCATCAAGGACGGTGCTACAGGCCGCAAGGCAGTGCATTTACAACTACAATAAGCATGTTAATGTTAATCTAACAGCTCCGGCGATCCACTAGCAACCCCCACCCAATTTTGCTCCTGATTTCTGAGGGCAAGTATGGTGTGGGTCCTTGTACTCGGAGTCGGGCTAACGTCCACGCTAGCTTCCACGCTAGCTGCTATATGTTTTGCATTGAGGTGATACTTGAGGCTTGATGTGCTGCGGTGATATGCGAATTCCTTTTTGCATAATTTGCATACAACCGTGCTCTTATCGACGCTTCCATCCGTCCGTTTTTTAAAACAAAATGTCCCATCCACGGGGCCAACCAAAGCGGTCTCATCAGCTTATTCGTTCATGTTTGACTATTGTTCACTGTGGTTTGTTGTTGTCTGAAGTCATGAACGTTAGTTGGTGCTCCAGTATAATCGGTACCCCTGAAACTCATCCAGTGAGAAACGTTCCGCAGGGCAAAAATAAGTGCGATTAAAATGCGTTAATTTTTGTGTAATTAATTAATCTTAATTAACGCGTTAAAGTCCCGGCCCTAAATAATACATTTGATTTATATAGCACACTTTAAAGACAACGTCATCTCAAGGTGCTTCACAATGCTATAAGGAAAAATAAGTAAAAATATATCTAAAGGAGCATATTGGATAAAATACGACAATATACAAAATAAAAATAAAAGATTAAGAGCATAAAAGGTTTAAAAATAAATAAATTAAGGACAGTCAGTAAAATGCGGTGCGGAACAGGTGGGTCTTGAGGCATTTCCTAAAAACTGAGAGTGATGCCAAGGTCCGTATGTTCTCTGGAAGCTGACTCCACAGACGTGGACCCAGGGAGGAGAAAGCACGGTTTCCCATGGTGACCAGTTTTGTCCGCGGGACAGTCAGGAGATTGGAGCTGTCTGACCTGAGTGTGCGTGAGGTATGGGAATGTTTGCTGGTTAGCAGTTCCTGTAGGCAGGTGGGGCCAGTGTGGTTGATGGCGTTGAAGACCATTATGAGGACTTTGTAGTTGATCCGGTGTGTTACAGGGAGCCAGTGGAGTGAGTGAAGGATGGGGGTGGTGTGCTCTGATTTGCGTGTTTTTGTGAGTATCCGGGCAGCACAGTTTTGTACATATTGTAGTCTCTGAATGGTTTTTGCTGGAATGCATGCAAGCAGAG
>NW_011354003.1:0-3323 GCF_000735185.1 Notothenia coriiceps | reverse complement strand
TATTATACATTCATAATTGTGTATTAGTTCTATCTTTATAGAGAACATTATACATTTAGAATCAGATTTTGAGACAGTGAGTGGCTGGGAAAGTCACACCGCCATGGGGCACAAACAGTTGCTGACGTGATGTTTTCTTCGCATTCTCAGGCATTCCATAAGGAGGGTCAGTAACTCACGCTTGGGACCACCAGTGTCCCCTCCATCCTCAGTGTGTCCCTCATCATCAGTGAACTTAACTGACATCTCATGAGATGGATCGAATGAGGCACCTTTGAAGCCGCGGATTGCTCCATCCCACACATTGGCTCTATTCATATTGAACCTGCTGCAAGATGTATTTGTTATTTTTCTACATGTGTGTATGTAACAATGTCCTGCCGCAGTCAGGTATTCTGTGCTGGGAAAGACAAAGTGATGTATTGTAATATTAAATGATGAAGCTAGTAATAAGATTTACAGTATAGAATAGAACAATTAAGTTGTAATAGTAACAATTAATTTGGGATGCCAGAAACTGACCATGATCAAAATCGAAAATCGGACAGCCCTGGCGAATATTAATCGATTATTTGCCGCCGCAGACCCAACCCAATCATTTTCGATCATGGAGACTGTAACGAATATTCGAAAAATCGAATAATCGCTGGCATCCCTACAATTAATACCTTTGCTCCATTTCGTCTTCTGGCTCAGACTGGCTATCAATAATGATAGGTGCATACACATTTGTGTAGTTGCTGCAGTGAGAAGACAGTTGAATAATTATTTTCAAATACATAATATATGCATGACAGTCATATTTACAAAAGGATGTCGATCCTCTTCCTGTTCTTTTTTCAATAGATTGGCTTCTAAACTGACAACCGCACTGTTGTCATACTCCTACACAATCCTTGTAAACATTTTAAATGGATGCAAGAAACAATATCTGAAGTTTGAAAAATATTTGTGGGTGTTTTTTTTATCGTCTTCACTAAGATGTCAGATGATGTGGGTGTCATTTGGAAATGTATGAAAGTATCATTGCAATGCTGATTCCTGGCAATGTTACCCACTGTGATTGGAGGCTATACAAACAAACAAATGTAAAATAAAGATACACACCAAACAACTGTGTCACGATGCAACTGTCAACCTTGTTTACCTATAGAAGTTGTTCTGACCCGGGGCAGATTTGACCTCTTCCTGGAATGGGGTTGGTGCTCCATCCTATTTTTACCCAATAAATAATTGCAGTTGATATAATGACAGTGTCATTAGGACATACAGGTATTTATTGATTTTGTGTACACAAATTCAAACCTACATGGTATAATTACATTTTGAATTAGTCTTACCCGATCAGACGCTGGTTGTGGGGGCCTGAGAGGTCTGATAAAGGTAAACACAAATTATATTATAACTACTTTTAAAACATGCTGCTTCTTGTGCGACAAAATAATATGTTGAGTGCTCACTTTTGGAATATTTGGAATGTCCCACACCTGCATACACACAAACGACTGACATAAAATAAATTCACTTTAATTAAGAATAAATGCCACGACAGATCCAAACTGACCAAGGTGTCAGAAAGAGGACTGTCTCCAGATGGCAAATTGACACGGACCACACTGTCCTATTCACTTGAAGATGTTCCAGTGTAACCTAAGAAAAAAAAAGTTTCATGATTGATACAAGTATAAAAATAATTATTCCTCTCCGTCTGTACCTATCATCAAATGTTGGTTTGATTCCTGAATTATTACATTGACTTAAATCAGAAAGGATTAAATCGAAACACAACATTTTTGTGAAATGTACATTATATTGTTGACCGTCCTTTTCACTCTCACATAAGGATTTACATTTGGGCACAACAAACCAACTCCTCTCTGCACCTATACTATATCTATATGATGTCAAGAGTTACATTTGGCTGCGTAAATATGGCGCTCTTTGTATAAAAAAAAAAAAAACGTACCTTTTTTATATATCGACTTTGTCCACTTCAATCAACTTTCTTTCCTCCGGCTTTAATTTCCATCACTCGTTCGTTCTCTCTATGTCTGGTCAGACATCGATCTGTTCCACGTAGCACGGCCCCTGGAGGCCTGGAGCACTTCCGGTATGTTTTTTTGCTTATGTGTTTTTGACTTTGCATATCGTTTTTGTATTTGCAGCGTTTTCTTGTTGCGTTTGTTTTTCAGGGTTTGTGTGTTGTATTTAGTTTGCATAACTTCTGTTAATGCAGCATTTTCAAAAAATGTTTTTGTTTTCAGGGTTTGTTTGTTTTTCATTTAATTATTGGCAGGTGTTTCCTGCTTATGTATGCGTTTTTGATCGTTGTTCAGCGTTTGCCCCTCTTGGCCACCGTACTACAGTCATACCTGGAGCCAAAGGCCTGCCTGCCTCCTGCATCCTGTCTTGTGTACGAGTAATTATTCAAATGTGGTTGAATATCTCACAATTTTTCACAACTGTTTCAACAAGAGAAAATGTGTGTCACTGTCAGACCAGCTTGCTTATATTACTTGCTGGAAGAAAAAACGTTTCAAAATGAATGCAATGTGATAAAATATATCTGGTAGAAAAGCTACGGGAATACTAATAGTGGATTGAGATGGGTTAGAGCTGTGAGTTGCAGGGTTGGAAATGACCGTGTCCCTCTCACTTGAACCTGTGTGGAGCCTAGTCACTCACTTGAATCATTCCATGCAGCGTCCAACCAAACCAGAAATTATTTAAACCTTTTAGAAGAGATCCTTTTAATAATTCAGCCATGCCAAGAGATTAGCAACACACATGTGATGATTATTTAATAGTGTATAACTGTTGCAGAGGCCTCATGACAATTAAAGCTGGTGAATTATTAAATTCTCACCTTCACGGTTTGCCCGGCTTCAGGGCCATGCTAGTGGGAACAGAAGAGGTAATTAGAAAAGAGTTGGGAATTCAGAAATATTAACGTTAATAATTCAGAGAAATATTTTAATTCAAGATGAGCTACAGTACCTCAGTTTTTTCCCCGATTAAAAAATGATTTCCTTATATTCTTTTCACTGTATCCTGTTATTTTTCAATGATTACTTTATTCCATTACTCTTTAAGTGGAGGGACAATAAGACAGAATTATAGTGTTTTACAGACAGGACAGGATTACTGACATAGACTACATACAGTATTTGAAGCACCGTGCTTATATGATAATATAATATGTATATATATATATAATAAATGAGCATTGTTTGACTCAACACTGTCTCCTAAAGCAGTGGTTCCCAACCTTTTTTCCCAAGCGCTCCCCCAAATGACTCCTGTTGGAAGTTGCGCCCCCCCCC
>NW_011354002.1:0-2626 GCF_000735185.1 Notothenia coriiceps | reverse complement strand
AGGGGCATGGATGTAGCTATGAATGTGTGTTCCAACACAGGCCATCACCATGCAGGGCCTGTCAGAGCCCACGCCCCGTCTCAATATTTATACCTGGCACAGAGCCTCCCCGAGGGAATAACCGGCCATACCAGAGGTCATCTGTGTGTCACCTGCTTGTGTGTGTATGTAACCCTCTTACATAAGTCATGCCACATGTAAGCTGTTAATATTGATAATGCGAAAGAGCAGTGATGTGGGCTGCATGCTAAAACGCCGACAGGGAACTTTTCAAACTTTTTGCTGTATATTTGCAGGGCCATTCCATGTATTTGAATGTAATTCTTCACCCTAATGTTGATCCCACTCTAAATCTAACCATGAATTAGCGTTCAAATAATACAACTCACACAGAAGCAGGAAGACACAGGTGCGTAGTAGCGAAGAACAAGCCTAAGGATAGCCATGGATCACCGACCCACTGCTCAGTGTGACAGAACAGCTAACACACACACACACACACACACACACACACACACATACTGGTCCCTACTCAATATAATGCAGTGCAAATATACAAAGGAAGAACCATAGCTTTTAGCATGTGGAGTTGAAAGAAGATAGAAGAGATTAGAAGCACAGAGGAAGCCATGGCATCTAGAAAAAGAGGATTTGGTACATGTCAGTCCACTGACATGTACGCCATTTTCCCAGAGGCAGTAAGATACCAAACACATATTCATTCATCCATTCAAACATCTGCAGTGGATCAACATGCTTCCCCATAAACTCTAATCTTAAAACACCTGAAAGAACACAGAATGGTGCCATGTGTGTGTGCAGTGTTTTATGTGTGTGCTGCCCAGTTATCCTGTCTCCAGCCTCTGCCTCATCGCTTTCACAACTGCTAGTGATTTATGGCTGCAAATTGTTTCCTACAGTCTGAATGGATACTTAAACTGCATCCCTTTGTGTGTGTTTGTGTTTATAATGTGCTTTTTGTATGATTTGTGCTGTAGTCTGATTATAGTGATTGATTTTCTTTGCAGAGGCAGCCACAGACAGAACAAAAGAGAAAAACATAGAAATCCAATGGGAAAGGGGAGAAAAAGAGGTAAGCATAGTATATTGTATTTTCTTTTTTACGTTCGAGGTGTTATATATTTTTTTCACAAATGGTTGATTTGCTTTTCCCTATCAGCATTTGCTTTGTATGCATTATCGATTCCTTATATCCTGTTCAACATTTTTCTAAGCAATCTTTTATTCCCTGTCTTTTTATGGCATTACATTTTCTTTTTCACTTCCGTGCTACTGCAATAGCTTCACTTAAAGCCAAATCCCTTCCTATTTAAATCAATATATTTGCTACTAATCATAGCTCTAAACAGTTTTCAGCGGCAGCGGGAAGCTGTTTTCAGCTCATTGTTTTGGATTAAAGATGTTAAATATTCCACTTTCTTCATTCTCTATTGAAGTCTTTTTGGTCTCACGGCCTGCGACTTCATTGTTTTCCATCACTCTCACCACTTTCAGAAATGTTCAGCAGCAGGCGGTCGAGAGAGTTTTTTTCCGTCTCTTAGCTCCTTGTTTTTTAATTAAGGATGGAAATGTTGCTTCAGTCTCATTGCCGTCATCTTTGTTATCAGCAAACAGGCAGTGATAATCTCACTGTCCTACCTGCATTCCGGCCCATGTCGCCACTGGAGCCTTCGTTTTAAGTGGCTGTCGCCACGTTGCCTCCACACACCGTCAGATGTCTGGCAGGGGGGGGCGAAACGAAGGCCGGCTGCGAAGCCTTGACGCAGGCGGCTCACCGGCCTTGGTGCCAGCGGAGGGGGGAGCGGTAAGCCTACGCGCTCCACCGCCATAGCCATCACCAGCGGGGAGTCCTGCCGCGCAGACCTGTGCTGCGGACCCTTCCGCCGGAAGCATCGGACAACGAGGTGTCGTCGTCCCTCTTCCCGACAAACGGGACCGCCTGGTCCGCTGGCATGGCGATCACAAAGGGCACTCCGTCGTCATGCTCTTCCATCTCCACCACCTCGAGGTCCTCTTCCGGCGAGACATAACGCTCCTGGAAGTGTTCCAGCCGCCGGCGCTGCAGGCCGGAAGCGGGCCCAGGTTGGCCGCTGCGTGTTCAGACCCCAGGCACTCGACGCATCGACAGTGGACATAGACAGTGGACAGTGCAATCAAGCCCAGGCACGAAGAGCAGGGTCGCTGCTATTAAATGTCACTAGTTTTTTAAACAAACCATTATCTGAGGATAATACAAGCAACCATAAAATGCCCTTTATCTAGGGAGCCATTGAAGCCCATGAATAATTGATCCTTCCACAAATCTTTTCATCTGCTGTATTAATAAAGTTGCCACGTGTTTTCAAATTCAAGTTAAGGCACTATCTATGAGAAAGTATTCTTCATTTGCAGTATTTTATTTTAAAAGTGTTCACAAAGACTGCATCAATGATATGCTATATATAATATGAATATTTGTATTAACTTCAACCAAAGTCAATTTAAATAGTGAGCAAAAATTGGTTAATTGCCATGGATGTGGTGTTTGATATAGTTTACGTTCAATTTCAACTATTTTAGGCAGAAAAACGTATATTGACCAAACCTTTTTTAATAATTTAGTATA
>NW_011354001.1:1801-5885 GCF_000735185.1 Notothenia coriiceps | reverse complement strand
TGTCAAGGAAATAAAAAATTGCATTTATTTTGCAAGCCCTATAGAAATTAGAAAAAAGAACGAAAGCTATATTGATTTTTAAATAATCCACATTATATAAGAGTTAGCTTTCGTGTATTATTGTGTGTATTACATTTATGCAAAGTGTATGTCATTGATATTTTTTTTATTGTTTCGTTTTACAAGGTAACATCTCTTTAAATGTTTTGAATTTTTTATTTTTTTTAAAGTAGGATAATCCATAGTTTTACATTTATAGGCCTGTAAATGTATTTAATTTTCTTACTTCAAATAGTTATCAGTAACATGCATCCGTTTGACAAAAATGAAGAAAATCCTGGTTCCTTCAACCCGCATGGCTCGATAACCTGCTGACAGGGAGAGATGACAGGTAAGGGTATCACGGACACAGTGCAAGCAGCAGAGTTAACCTGGCCCCCATTATTCCCCCTGTGCTAGCCTGAGCTTTGGGACAGTCAGCTTTCCAGTGCCCTCTCCCCCTGCAGAAGTTACAGCTTTCTGATGGGTCAACCCGTGGCTGACCTCGCATCGCACGTTCAGCATTACCCAAGTGTGCATGAGCTTCCTCCTCCCATCTACCTGCTGCACGATACATTCCTCCTGGACCCTGAAGTCCCGACCGCTCCTGTGTATCAGCACGTAGTCACCAGCCAGTACAGCGGCCTCTGCAGCAGTCTTCACCTTGCGCTTGCTGATGTAAACTGCAATGTGGCTGGGTACAGAATGTTGTTATTGTTCCAACACAATCATATCACACAATGCAGCATACAAATTCACATGTAGGGCATTGCACAATCTGATTAAAAAAAGTAACAGATCCCTGGCAAACTCAACATGGGTCTGTCTGCTAGACTTCTTCTAGGACCTGAACCTCTGGTGATATGGCTCAGGGACTAACTTCAACACACCAGTCTTAACAGTTAAATAAACCTTGCTCTCTGCCACCATCAGAGCAGAATAAGCTTCCTGGGCTTTACCTGTTAACACACACTGTAACAATAAGGTTTTCGGGGTCAAATTTGGCCCAACCAAGATTCATCTTTGACTTTAGAAACCCCACCCCCTTCATCCACTGTAACAATAATTGAAAACTTTTTGGGGTGAGATTGTATTCTAATATTAGTATATTATAGTCAGATGATAAACGTAATGATCCACTGTCTTCACTATAGGAAATATAATGAGTGAATTGAATCACATGTTTTACTTTAATATGTGGTGTAATTTTTTTGGGGCCATAAAATTACAACAGGATTGTACGGTTATGAATGCATAATAAGTTAGTTATGATGTAATTAAAACAATATTGGATGATAGTCATTATTTTGAGTGTTTTGGAATGAGATGAATCATGGGTCAAAATTGACCCGCGAACAACATGAACGGTAACAGCTTTTGAACACAACACACGGGTTAAGGTCTTCTTTTGAATAAGAAAATGACCTTGGGGGTATCCACAGATAAATATTAAGAATGACAAAGTACTTAACGTCTAATATTTTGCATAGTTTATTTTGGCACTTGACAATCACCTTCCCTAAATTTGACTCAGGTGTAACTAAAGTCTGATTTAAGGGTTGTATATATTTCACATCATTAATCTAAATCTGCAAAGTAACTAAAATAAATGTAATGGAGTAAAAATACCAGGTTAACCTCTGAATATTAGAGGAGTTCGAGTCCAGTTTTGGATAGTCTGCTGGTTTCATTACATTTTTCCAAGGGCTGTTTGATGATTATGGGTAGTGTAGTGTCTTCGGCCATCCTAAACTCCGAAAAAAACTTTGGGTTAAAAACACAAAAGCATTGTAGACAATTTAAACCAATCAATGTTGTGTAATTAACAAGGATAGACTGATGTTTTTTAGTGGATGAGTATGGCAGATATCACTCTGTTATCATTTGACAGTGATGGGAATACTTCCGGTTTTATTATAAACATTTTGAGACCGGAAATACTGTTTTCACCCCGTTAGGGTTGACGCCAACTTTACATGGACGCTGCCGTCAATAAAAATGAANGTATTTTTGTATTTAAGTACGATAATCCATAGTTTTACATTTATAGGCCTTAAGAAGGTTACTGGTAACTCTTTGATTGAAGAAAATGAAATACATTTACAGGCCTATAAATGTAAAACTATGGATTATCGTACTTAAATACAAAAATACAGATAAATACAAATTCCAAACATTTAAAGAGATGTTACCTTGTCAAACGAAAAAGGAAAGAGATAACATTAATTACATAAACTTTGCATAAATGTAATACACACAATAATACACGAAAGCTAACTCTATATATAATGTGAATGATTTAAAAATCAATATAGCTTTAGTTTGACTTTTGAATTTCTATAGGGCTTGCAAAATAAATGCAATTTTTTATTTCCTTGACATATTTATGTTGTTGTTATCAGTCTGGATGGTTAAACTTGTTTGTATTAGAGATGCAATGCTTAAACTCTGCAGATTAGTGCAAGGACTCTGCTATTTGATTGTATTGCTTCTAACGGCCAACAGAGGGCGCTGCATCACTTGTTCTCAATACAATGTTCCAGAGTCCGTTTCATCAAGTATTCTGACTTTGTTTATTGGCCCAGCTGACGGATCATTTTATCTATCTGTATTTCTATCTATAAGCATGTCATGTTTTACTTTGTTGTCACTGGTGAATAAATGTGCTGTCTTTTTCTTGAGATCATCAGTACGCTTTAATCAAGTCTGGAGAAACAATCTTATTCATGGTGCGACCATTTTTTTGTAAATAAGATAGAAGCGGATCAGGCCTCAATATTCAGTTTTTAGACCTTTCTCATTTCTAAATATCCTCGCGTCTTAGTCCCGCCTACAGGAAATGCAAGCGGAGGAGTCGAGGAGGGGAACCGAGAAGAGAGGAGGGGAAGCAGCAGGCGGTTAGAGGAATGAGAAATCCTCTCCTCTGAGCGGTCTAATGAGACAATAACAGGCAGATGCAAATGTATACACACACATATATATATTTATATAAATATATTTAAGCAATAGCTCACGACAGGCCGTGGTATATGCTCATCATATCACAGCTAAGGGGCTGACTCATACTTTGTTATATCGTCATCTACAGTAGAGTACAATGCCTTGTTTCTACAAGATTGAATTTCTCTGATTTCAATAAATCTCTCTCTGTATAATCAAACAAAATCAGCACTCCCGTCCTGTAACCAGCATTATTTCTGGAATACATTTGTTTGTGAGATAATATTCCTTTTTCTACAAGTTGCATTATTGCTCACTTCCTAACATCAAACAAGGTCAATCGAACATTAGACCATGCGGGACTGCGACAAGCAAGGCCGACAAACACATTCAGAATATTTTCAGTTTTTTGTATACACAGTAAAGAAAGGAAAAAAGAAAGGAAGAAAAGAAATCCAGATGCTGATCTTTTTCCAGTTTACTTTTTCACAAGATATTTATTTTTCTAAAACACAGTTGCACATTTATATGTAACTCGTAGTCCCATTGATGACAAGCTCATTATATTAAAATTATTTTATTATCTATTTGGAAATAGTATTAACTTTCTGTTAAGGATATAAATGCTTGAACCAAGTGAACAGATAAGGAAGTCTGCAGCACTCGCACACCAACTTCGCACTTTGACAACTTCACCACACTTAAACCCACTGACACCATCCGGCTCTGTCTTTAGTCAGAAAAAGGGTAATTCATTCCTTAAATAAGTGACTGTGAAGTAGTCGCTGCTCTTCCAAGGTTATTATTTATTTCTGTAAAAATCATACAATTATTTATCTATCTCTACACGGAATGTCATGGAAACCCATCCAATAGTTAATCAGTACAACCAAACATTTTATTCTGGTTAAGAAGATGGTTGGTTTCACACGACAACATATTCTAACATCATCAGGTCTGAGCAGAAACATTGGCTTTTTGACATCATGTCATATTTGTATTCATGATATTTGTATCATGTTGTTGCATCTGCTTGATAAAGTATCATAACCATATCATGCTTTGGGTCATTACGTTACTTCTCAGTTCCACTTTGCTTAGAAGC
>NW_011354001.1:0-1751 GCF_000735185.1 Notothenia coriiceps | reverse complement strand
ACGAGTTGGAGTTAGCTCTCTGAAGATGTGTTGCAGCAATGCACTGTTTCCCAGTTTCATTTATATCTGGAAGAAACACATTTTCTTTCCCTCTGTTTAACATGGTTAACATCTATCAACACAAGTCATACATGTTATGTTCCCACAGAGTGCACGGCCTGATGGAGTCTACCAATCCCTCCACCCGTTGACAATGGATGAAGACCAAGTGTACAGCTCTCTCACAGCTTTAAGACGATCACTGCAGCAGAAAATAATGATTGAATCTTTATTATATGTGAGATAAATACAAATAAACATTTCACCTCTGTCCTGAAGCTATTTATCTTATTGAATTGGAGTTATTTTTACAAAGAGACTTGACGTCATGAGAATAATTCAGTTTGCATTGTCTGTGAAATGAAGCTCAGCGTAAGTTCAACCAGGAAGACCGTCTATCCACTATTCCTACGTAACTACTCTCTCTCCTCTCAATAAGTGATCGGGGGCGTCACTCCCAAGCTTAACCAATCACTTCGCTTTATTCCCAAGAGCCTATCATAGCGCTCTGCCAAACCTTTTAAATCTGCTCTCCCCTCTGACAGCTGTCATTTCAGGTGACTCCACGCAACCCTCCTCCTCCTCTTTCACCTCCTGTCCCTCTGAATCCAGGGTCAAGCTAAGCCCCTCCCCTTCAGACCTACCCCAACTATCCATTCACCACCACCAGGGTCAAGCTAAGCCCCTCCCCTTCCGACCGACCCCAACTATCCATTCACCACCACCAGTGCCTAGACCCCATGGGGTTTCATCGGATCGGTTCTCCCCTCCCAAATGATACTCCTGCACAACGGGGCCTAATCGCCAAAACTCCATTACATTAATTTGTGTATCTTTGCAATAAATATGTATTCTTACATCAAAACCGTCTCTCCTGATTGAATTATATTAGTTTTTTCTTGTATATCGTTGTTTGCTATAAAATACAGTATGTGCACACAGAGTGAGATGTGTAATAATCACATTACTCCACAAAGCTGTTTTTTTTTTTTTACACATTTATCTTTTTCTATTTTCCAATGCAACATCCTTTTGAGACTTCCTAAAATGCTGCTCTGAAGTCAGTTGTGATGGATACAAGCAATGGCTCATAGATTTAGATTTGTTTAAGCAACACACCTTTATGGTTATTTGTTATGCACTTGCATTGCAAAGCTATGCTATTTGGTCAAACATGATATAAACCTGTCACATTAAGGGGGCTCAGCCCAGAGGGAGGGGCCCCCTCAAAGTACATTTTAGAAATGAAGAAATGATATCTTGTTGTGTTTCTGGTTAGAGTTAGGCATGGGGTATGGGATTTGTTTTCTCAAGTTGTTAGATTCATTTTAAATCACTTATTTATTCGTTCAAAACCTTTTTTCTTTTTTAACTTTATAAAAAAGAGATGGTGTTAGACACTGAAGCGTGTGTGAGTTCATCTGGACATGTTGACAGGCTTCCGAGTCTAGATCACACCGTGGTTTTGAAGTGCGTGTCCCGCCCTCCACCCCCAATCTTTAGTACTTTCTGCACTTGCTGTTCTATCTGTTCAAATTCTAAATGAATAATAGCTTCCTGTGTTATAACTTATACTTCCCTATGCACCAACACAGTCTTACACTGTGGGTGTGTGTGTGTGTGTGTGTGTGTGTGTGTGTGTGTGTGTGTGTGTGTGTGTGTGTGTGTGTGTGTGTTGTGTTCAGAGGAAAGGGTGGAGCTTTAAGGTTTAC
>NW_011354000.1:88068-133936 GCF_000735185.1 Notothenia coriiceps | reverse complement strand
TTGAATGGGGATTTGTAAATTGACTGGCCCCAGTTTTAAACACTTAAGTGATAAATAAGTGATAAGAAAAAAGAGCAACGTGTTGTTTTTCAAGCTGTTCGATAAAGACCACGAGTCTGAGTCCTAAGGAATTACAAAAATAAAACATATAAATGGGGATCCTACACTCCTGTAAGACATTGTAGATAAGAAAAACAGCAGACACAATGTCTGTTGTCAATGTCTGTTGACACAATGTATGTTTAATACCTCTTAACAATTCCAAAATATGGAATAATAACACAAGCAACATCAATGCAAACCAGGCAACTTTATCGCACCAGAGTGCTCCTGAAACAGAGCGGTAATACAGAAGCAACTACTCTCACCATCTATCAGCAGTGTTACAAAACTTGTAATCTCTTTATGAATTTCAGCATTATCCATAACAGTCATAACATGTGCAGCACAGCTCTGCACTTCTACCTGAATATGGGGACATCTGCATGGTGGCAGTAGGATTTAATACACACTTTAACTCACTGCCGCGCCAAAGCAATACAGGACATATCCCCTAAACCTCTCCTCCCCTCCATCAATACACTCACTAACTACCGTAGCAGCGAGTACAACAAGAAAAATGCTCCAGTAAAAGTTTTTTTTTCACTAAAGAAAAACTCTTTTTTCTCCCTTCTACCACCTCCTCTGCTCTCTCTTGCAATCCCATGTGGGGTGATTTAAGACGGGCAAGCTATGGAGAAACTGTTGCCCTCCATCTCTCCCCTCCTCCTTCCCTCTCATTCTCTCTCTCCCTTGGCCTTATTACAGGCTGTCAGTTTATTATAAAACATTAGGAAAGCAGAGGGACACTTGCAGTTACTGTCCTATCGATCGGCCGGGATAGATTCTGTGATTTAGAGTCAGCCTCTTCTCGCACCCTCCACATTCTCGCTCTCCTATTAAGGCACCAGCGCTTTGCTTTTGCTATTGATGTCTCAACATTAACAGTTACAAGCTGCTACACAAAATCAATGTTCAACTTTTATTACCGGCTGCATAACGCAGAGGACCTCCCGCCAACTGGTACTTAGCAGTCAAAAGGAGGCGCGGATGGTCCGCACGGCACGTCAGGTATTTTCTAAGTGATATCTGCAGTAATATCAATCCTGTGTGCAGCATATAGGGGCTTTCAGGGGGGAGTTGAGGGCCTAAGATCTTAGGGATGCAGCATAGGAAAGTAAAGCTATACCAAACAAATTAGCACACATTTGCAACTAGTTACTGCACCTGAACAGACAGTTCAGAGAATGAACGTAAGACGGGCAGGGAAGTTTTTGTTGAATTTCCGAAGACATGCGTCATCACACCTTAATTTTTTCCGTCACAAAACAACACATAGAGTACACCACCTAAATGTCATCAACCACCACTGACCATCCATCCATCTATCCATCACCAACCTGGAAGTGTGTGTGTTGTAACCCAGGTGGATATGGAGTGGCTGAGGCCTTTCAAACATTTATGAGAGGCTACCGAGCTGCGCTACGGCAGCCCTTCTGGGACAAACAGCCCCCGGTCCTGTACTCTCATTCCCGATCAATGGAACTCAAGTTCATTACACACACTTTTCAGCAGAATGGCAGCAACAGATTTTTTTACCCCTCCTTCCTCACCCTTGCCCACCGCTGGGGCTACATTACTACTGCTTGTTTACGTGACTGCGTGTACAAGGGAAGACGGGGGCAGGGAGAGTGTACCGATGTGCATTTGTGTGTGTGTATGTGTGTGTGTGTGTGTGTGTGTGTGTGTGTGTGTGTGTGTGTCTCTCTGTGTGTCTCTCTGTGTATGTGTGTGTTTGGTGTGTGTGTGTGCGCGCGCACACACACAGAGGGTGTAAACAGGGGCTGCTCCCAGTGGCCAGAGCTTGAGGTTATCATTATGTACAGGTTGGTCCACTGCAATGCTAATGCATTCTCAGTGGCCACAGCCTGGGTCCCAGCGCTGTGTTAGCTACTGTAGGTTGCTACTCCTCTCCAATTAGAGGCTGAGGGATGTCTGTTTGGGGTGGGGAGGACATGCCTGGGCTATACGGGGCCCTGCGGAGAACAGGCTCACATTAGTCAAGGAAAACAGACGTAGAGAACAAATTGTGCTTACATTGAATTACAGACGGAAATCTTCTCAACCACTTGATATGAAAGATGTGTTGACTGGAGACCATCTACTCCCTTGCTGTGATTTCATGCAGCTTAATAATTTGTTTAGAGGACTTATTTATTTTTATCAGGTACTGCTTTCTCACGGACACAACTGACATCCAACTGTACAACCTATTAAGTTTGGTTATAGTAGGGGTTATATGCAGCACATGTTAATGTCACAGGAATGTCAAAAGCCATTTCAAACATTTTGAGCTAAGAAATATGATATCAAGAGCATGGTAAACTTAGAAAGTCAGTCAGTCAACAAATCAAAAAAGCATCAATGTTTTACTCACTGTGGAATTACAACAGTGCTGTAAGATGAAGACAGTGTGTATGTGTGTGTGACAGCAGGGACAGAAAAACTGCCACAGTCATGCAGTGTATTGATCAGACCGCATGCCATGGCCTTACTTAAACATTACATACACAACAGCAAAGAGTCACACAACCCTCCCGACGGAGCTCTCTCAACCAGCGATCACTCTTTCTTTGCTTTTTCTTTCATTTTCTTGCTCTAATGCCCTCTAGGAAGGCCTCACTGGCACAAGCACAAACACACAGGTGCAGACTGACTTTACGCACACACTCACACACAGATGTATTATATAAAGAAGTTACATATATAACACACATTAACCTAAGGATATTGTCAAATGATATAGTGGTGTTGGCCTTTAAATGTATTGCAGGTCAAATGTTCAAAAATACAAATGCAATCAGATGAACCCCTAGCCTTACACACCTGACTTATCAATCATTTATTAAGTTGTAAATGTGAATGGCTTCACTCCTTTAATCAATGTCTCAGTAGAAGCTACAGTATTGCTGCTGTCGTCGTTTCCTCAGCAAAGAGATACAGTATCTTTATGACTGGACGTTTATGGCTGCTACAGCTCATGAAGTGTCATTAGTGTGACTCATTGCACAATCACTACTTTACGCAAAATGTAAAAGACAAAAGTGTGAAATGAACTCAGAGGGAAAAGCAAAAGAGGAGAGATAATGCACATTATTATTTTGATGATGATAATGTTGATTATTAATATAGTTGTTGTTCTTATCATCTTATTTTAGAATAAAACTCTTAATTTGTCATTTCTGACTGACTTTACCCTTGCGAGAGTGTGAGCCTACACACACAGGAAAAAATGCTGACGTTTGAAGCAGAAGTAAAAATAATCCTGTACATTCACCTATGGCCCTGATATGACAAATGGAGCTCAATGGCATCACAGTACTGCCTGGCATTCGGGCTGTCAGTCATTGTGTTCCTGTCTGAATGTGTACAGTGCAGAGGCATGTGTTCAAACTATGGTGGTGGTAAGCTATATGGTAGTCAGGTGGCTGCTATAAGATTATACACCCTCTTGCCTTTGCTCTTTGCGCTTCTGTGTGTGCGTGCATGTCTTTGGACAATGTGGTTATGGGATACTTCTGGCAGGGCAGAGAACAGCAATGCTTTAAGGTGATGTGTGTGTGCATGCTGTGGCATGTGTGTGCGTGTAACTAGAGACAGTGATTAAACGTTTGAGAGCACAGATGATCCAACAGGTGCTCTGGCTCGCTGTCTCTTGTTCTCCCAGCCTTTCTCGCTCTCCCTCTATTTCTCTGCGTTGGGCCCCCACCCTCTCCGTGACCCCCCACTCCTAAACTATCACAGCTCCTTTCTTGTCAATGTGTTCTTGTCCTGAAGGATATTTTAAGCAACAAAGCCTTGTGAGTCCACTATCTTTCACACAAAGACAAACACATGGTAAGCATAGCTATTTCTTGTATTGCATTTAAAAAAAGAAAAAGACATGGTGCAATGGAAACCTTAAGAGCTCCTGGCAAATGTTAGAAATACGGGTCAGGGAGACAACACATGTTGAAACACAAGAGGGCATTAATCACACAAGTTCTCTTTACACACTTATCAGAATTTCTTTTGTGTAATGTAAAGGAATATTCCCGGGCACTTCCAGACATTTGTCATGCCAGCTCTGGGCCTGTGCAAGTTGCCTCGGAGCATAAAGTTGTACTTTAGTGCCACCTGGCACTGATATCCATAGCCACTGTTGGCATGATACTGTATGCCTGTAAAATCTCACAGAGCTCAGTGGTGTCTGACACATGGAAAGCAAAATCAACAACATTTATATAACACTTTACAGCTGCCCACACACAAAGATCTGATAAAATACAAATAAATAGTCAGCCATTATCAGACACAAACAATCTGTTATAAATTCCCCAAATATCTGACACATAGGCTTTTGTTAATTCCATGTTGTCTTCGTGGCACATGCAAGTGTTATTTGTCTTCTAGTAAAAAAATGTCCTCAAAATCTGCTCTAATTTACTATTACTGTGAATTTGACTGTTATCATTTGACAGACAAAACATGTTTGAGAGGCAGTGTGGAAGCATGTCATCTCACATTAGCTCTTAGGTGAATGAGAGAACTGCCACTAGCATGTAGACTTTCGAATACATTAAACCACAATTTGCACTTTAGTTGACTCCAATAGTCACTTGTCAGGGGACCAAAATAACACACAGAACAAAGAAATTAGAGAAGGTGGGGGGGGTCCACACTACCTGCTGGCTTCCATCATCAAATGAAAACGAAGCAAAAAAGGATGGAGTGAGTGAGGTAGATGTTAAACAAGAGAGGGCAGGAGAGGAGAGGAGTGTGAGAGAGGGAGGGAAAATGACGCTATGGATTAACTGTCCTTCATGCTGAAAATATACATCCCCAGGCGCTTGGCACTGAATTATTAATTCAAATTTGTCAGAGAAAGAATGAGAGAAATCTATTGACGGGGAGACGGGCCCTTTAATGGTCTCATTAAAGGGGAGGCTTCCCACACCAGGCACCTTCTGTACTGCTGCAGGAGTTTTCGGGGTGGTGGAGGGTTAGAGGGGGATACTTGACCCCCCAATGATTTTCTGTCACTTTATGATAAACAAGAAAGGTTGACATGCCCCTCCACTCCCCACAATTTCCCTGCACCACCAAACTAACCCTGTGTGTAATTAGCCAAGGGGTGCAAAAGTGCACTGAATGTAAACGAGGTTCACACACATGCATTGATAGAAGGAGACAGCAACAACACACACACATATTATATGCTGTGCCTGCTTCTACTGTTGCTGACAGGTTAAAATGCAGTGTGTGAGGGGGGTGGGTTTGGTAGTTTATACGAGCCATAAAAGTTACCTCACAGGTAGAAGCCAAAATAATAAAAATTGATGAGAATATTGTTGTTTTTTTGGCATCGCTCCATAGAATACTTCCTCAAATTAGGTCATTGTCCATTAGATTTGAGCCTGTCAGTCAAGTGTTACCATCATTAGCTGTATGTTCCAATATGTCTGGGAGCTGTTTTGGTGAGAGGAGGTTAACTGTCTGTACAATCCAGATGGCATTAGCAAGGTGAGAGAGCAGGGACCTGGGGGTGCAACCCACCGTCGGAGGGCAGATCATTGAAAAGCATTTGGTGCAGCCTCCAGGGGGACTAAAAGGGGCAATACGAAGTGTGGGGGAGACCAGAGAGACCACAGGTTCATTGCTGATTCAAATCTCTCAGTATCCCTCTGGCTAATGGATTTTCATAATGCTGAGACAATGGGATTTCCCCCCACAGCAAAATTATTTTTTGACCATTGAGTCTGCAGCTTGAATAAATAAACAACAGCACATGGTGTGTGTCGACACAAATATTTAAAGCTAAAGCACAGAATTACATTTAAAAAAAATTCAAGTATCAAATAGGCCAAACTGTTTTGGAGTGTTTTGGCTGGTAAATAAATAGCAGTTTTTCTATGCAAAATAAACTGTTCACTGGGTTGTATCCAACATCAACATATGCAGCCTTAGTTAATGTTCATTCGTGTTGCAAGTTAGGGTCATTATATAGCTGTTATATTAATAATATTTTGACTGATAACTGATTATAAATTGAAATAACTACTATTATAATATGTTAAAGTAAAAAAAAGTTAAATAATACCATTCTATGCACAAATGTCTGAACTATTCCTTTAATAATTGTTCCTACTTATATTGTCCTCCCTGGCTATCTCCTAAAGCCCTCAAAGTCTATAACAACACAGACACAAATAGGACCAACTTGTACAGGATGTAAATTTGTTTTCCCCTTCACCTCAGGATAAACCCTGAGCACCTTCTAGCCAGCATAGTCAATGAGAGAAGCTTGTCTGCTTCCTGCTACGAGCGTCTTTTCTATTGTTTATTTTATCGAACCTAAGGCACTTTTCCCTCCCTCACAATATCTCTCGACCTCTCTCCATCGTCCGCCGAGAACGCAGACCCGTCCTTGGGCGACAGAAACTGAACCACCGACTACCTCTTTAGCTTAACAACAATAGCAATTATGTCAGAGGAGGTTTGGATTTGACTTAATATATCCCCTACTGGACGGTACCTATGTTATTCTCTTTTAAAGCTGCATGGCATTTGGCCCCTTGTGGCCAAAGGGAGGGTTTGATGAGTCGGCAGGCAAATTGAGCCTTCATGCTGTATTCTGACAAAAGCCCCTCCCCATTGGTCGGCAGTTTCCAGGCACTGTGAGATGGTTGATATTATGCATTGTTAGCGCAGAGGATTTTTGGCCTCTGGACATTTGGCTCTAAGTTAGCTTGAGGCCATATAGCTACAATATTACTCTACCGGTGAAATAAAGGGTCACTTTTCAAGATGAGGGGTCACTGTTCGGGGCTTAATGAGGCCTTAGTCAACTGAATAAGCAGTTATTGAGTGTAAAGGATACTTCCTAAGATCCTTTCTATTAATTGAATAAGAAAAGAAGAGATACATATTAGCTATTGCCAATTGGTGCTTGATAGGCTCAAATATATTTGTCCACTTTAGGGTATAGGTTGTGGTTGCTATCATGTTGTTGCTAACAATTTAAATAGGGAAATTTGCCGATGCATACATCAGTGGATATTACGTTGGAACCAATTAACAACAAGTGAAATTAATTATTCTTCCATGAAAACAATAATTATAAAAAAGAATGAAAAAGAATGTGGAGGAGGTGTTTTGTTGTAATTCCTAGCCTAATCCCATTTCATACCCTGAAGGCAAGAATATAGTCCAAGCAAAGTGCCGGTTGGCTGTTCCAACACTATCAGAAACCTGCCTTTGAGTTTAGCCATTTGAACAATAACGAACACTTTTGCCAACTCAACACTGTAGTTTTTTTCTCCAAATGTATCCCTACTGCAACACTTGAACAGTCATGTTTTGTAGCATGTAGCAGTGTGTCTGTCGTTCACGTTTTTTTCACAGAGATTGAAAGTCAGCTGATGCATGCTCCTCCTGTGATAGAATTGTCACTGTATGATACTTGTTACCCTTGAAGCATTTGGCGTATAAAGTCTCAAAGAACCCCCATTAAATGTTAAGGAGAACATAAGTCTAGTCTACCATACTGTGTTTTCACTCGCCTCAAATGTGGAAACGTCGTATCTGAGAAAGGGAATTCCCCAAATGGGACTTGGATAAAAACAAGGAAGCTGAGAGCTCCGGGGAGAAGGGAAACTTGTTTGCTGGCATACATAGATAGATGAAGGAAGCTGTACAGGAAACACACTTCCTGGTGAAATGCTGTCAATGGAGTATTGATGGGAGAGTATGTGTGTGTTTATGTATGTTATGGCTTGTGGTGTGAGGGTAAAATAGGTAGTAAGGAGTTGAATTTTCTCCAAACAAAAACAAAGCCCAGCGGTGTACCGAAACTCAGATAATAGCCGATAGTGATACTGTTAACCATGCGACCATTGCCCCTTGCCCTGTGAACCTTGTTTGCTTTGATAACCCTTGCACACTGTTTTTTAACACCACACTCATATACAAACACACAGCCACATTCCCCCAGTGCACACATCATTCCACATGTTGCTTATTGTGGGCAGTCCTTAGTCCTCACTTTGTCCCAACAACCCACCCAGATTCAAAGGTTATTGGGTTCTCTTCTTTCAACGCCCCTGTCTCTGATTGGAGCCGAGCTTCAAAACAGATTAATAATAAATAAAGTAGCAGTTGACAATGTTGACTTGATAACATCAAGAAGGGGGCAATAAAGAGGACTTGGCCGGGACATGGGTTCAATCCCTCGCCCTTTGAAGTACCGCTGCAGTAGTAAAATGTGCTTCAACTTTGATAGGCTTGTATAAACGCCTGTGAAGGTCCCCATTGGAAGACCAGGAGCCTCTAATTCCCGCCTATACAGGAAGTGAGCGGTTTGTCTTCCACTCACGTTTAATTGGTCAAGTTTACTGACAGCACTTGACTCAATAACCATTTACGAACCAAGAGTTGTATGTGTTGTTTTTGAGGCAGGCAGGAAACACATGTTGTGAAGTTTGAAAGGCATGATGACATGACAGCATGTGACTGAGAGGTTTATTGATTGGGGCACTAAGATTGTACGGTGAGAGGCCTTGGTGTTATTTTGCCATGTCCAACTGTTGCCCTTATAGAAGTGTCTTATTATGAAGAGGGGGGTGGGGACCAAAACACCCTGACTGAACACATTTTGGACTTCACCAAAGTTTTTTGAGGCGATTGAAATTTAACAAATAAAGCTTAACTCTTAGCCTCTTCTGTATTTTATGCTTCTGTTTTAAACATTTTGGCTTATATCATGATGTATAGAAGGGTCAGGTTTTACCCAGCTAGGATATATTAACAGGCGGACTTATATTGCAGTATATTTCTCTCCCACTTTAGCTTCTAAAAGCCACAATCCAAGTAAGGCCTGCTTGCTTTTGCACAGAATGCTAAACTCTGACAAAAAGCCATGTTTCTGATCAAATGTTACTAGTGTGCTGCCCGTTAAGCATCATTGATATGAGAAAGAGGCAATGGAGCGAATATTTGTGAATTTGCAGCGTGTCTAAATGGTGTGTGTGTGTGTGTGTGTGTGTGTGTGTGTGTGTGTGTGTGTGTGTGTGTGTGTGTGTGTGTGTGTGTGTGTGGGTGGGTGCATCTGTGTGTCCCTGGAGCAGGTGGATTGCAAGGGTCGGTGAAAGCACATGCGGACACACACCCACAGCACAGAGCAAATCTAGTCTAATTAAAAAGCACAGCAGTGATTTCAGGGGCTCTGTTATAGAGAATGTGTGTGTGTGTGTGTGTGTGTGTGTGTGTGTGTGTGTGTGTGTGTGTGTGTGTGTGTGTGTGTGTGTGTGTGTGTGTGTGTGTGTGTGTGTGCGTGCGTGCGTGCGTGCGTGCGTGCGTGCGTGCGTGCGTGCGTGTGTGTGTGTGTGTGTGTGTGCATACTTTTGCATTAGGTCGCTGGCTTCAGCATGATCGGCCGTCAAATGAAACAATGTATTCCACGGGACCTCAGGGTTTCCATTTAAGTATTCAGATGTGGTGCAGCAACGAACTGTGGCTGTTTTATGTGGAAAAAAAAGTTGATAATTAGTCCCACAGTGACTGAACAATGAGATGGAGAGAGAAAGAATGAAAGGGGGGGCATTGGAGGAAGAGGAGGGAGCGCTTAGCACACTTAATACTCCGACCTGACACTGGGAATCATTGATCAATTGTTTATTTTAAGTTCCCCCTAACCCCTTACCCCTACTTAACAATCCTTCTCCTGGCTTTGCATCATAGGTAATTGTTTCCTGATTAGCAGCAACATTCAAAAAAAGATTTCTCATCAACCTGATATTTTTCAGTTTTTACAAACAGGAGCACATACAGTATCAAACCATTGTCATTTGTGCTTTTTCACTTCCTTTTTAGGAGTTCCTTGTTCATTATTTTTTCAAAAGGGGCTCTGGCAATAATTAGCAATTAAAATGCTGTCTTTTTGCCACACTTTCCCCTAATTAGCTTGACAGAGACATGGGTACTAATTCTCTCTGGTCCCTCCCCCCAATATCCGCCCATAGACCCAACAAACTACCCTCCACATGCCTAAACACTCATGCAGACACACAAACACAGAAATAAAATCAGAGGAACCATGGCAACACCTCCCAATGTTTTTGCTCTGGGCTCACCTTGTCATGTTAGTGCATAATTAACTAAATCAAACTCAGAAGAGGTTGACACGACATAATTGATTCTTTAGCAGCATGACATGTTCGTTCTGAATTTCATCCTTTTTATGCGGCAAAATGTATTCTGCCAACCAACAGACATGGTATTTCATAAAGTCCTATATTAGTCAGCATCTGGCTTGAGCCTATCTGTGGAGTTGTCTTTTGTAATTTCTTTCGTATTTTGGGTTAAAACAACCTTGCAAAAATCAACAAGGTACACTTATTGGGGTATGTTCTATTAATTTCAGTTTGGACTAAATTGACTTTTAGAGAGACTTTCAGTTTTTCCCGACCAGAATGTTATTCTGTGTAGTGTGGAGAAAGCACTGAAACGACATTTAGAAAATACAATTGACAGAAAATATAGCTCACTTGATAGTGTAATGAATAAAATATAACAAATTGAAAAATTGGAGGAACGAGGAAGTGCAGCTGATGGTTGTGGACTCTTTGAGTACCAACAATCACAATGTAAAAAAAAAAGATTCTCAGAAACTCCTTTTTATTCCATTGCTTTGCTTTGCTTTGATAAAAACAAGTCTGTTGTTGTTCTCGTTGACCTGCGTAGGCTGTCTTGGTGTCAAAGCCTAAAGCCCACAGTGGTTAGCTTATGTAAGGCTATATTGATGCTTCTCGGAAGTGTCGCTGGTTTGAAAGCCGGTTCAGGAGTCTGATAGGGGGTCAGACAGCTGACTAGCAGCAGGAAAAGCACATGTCATGTTTGTTTGGAGCCTCTTTTGTCACAAGCCGTGCCCCCTCCCCCCTTTCCTGCCCTCCTCTTGGCCTTATTTAGCCCCCCGCCGTGTCACCCAGAGGTCAGGGTGAGCATGCATACGCTACACACCACCTCACACATACACAGGCAACACAAGCACGCACAGACACACACACATACAGATTGTAATAGCATGGAAGAGTGCATCATAGATGGAAGTGCCTTGAAGGATCTGCTTCTCATTCTCTAGACCTCATTAGCTGCTGATTTATCTCCCCCTCCTCCCTCCTAATGCTCTGGGTGGGTGGATGGGGTATGTGTGAGTGTGGGAAGGGGGTACTGTGTGAGAAATAGTATGTGTATTTCAATGGATTAGTGTTTGAGCTTCTGTGAGAGAAAGGCAGCGATTTGGCATGAAAGATGGTGTATTTCAGTGTGCGGCAGTGTACAGAGGTGTCATCTAAACACAGGGACTCCGTCTTTCTACATTATCTCACTGTGAGCACACTCAACCTGGGGTCAAGCAGATTAATAAAATATCACACACACACACACACACACACACACACACACACACACACACACACACACACACACACACACTCTCAAACTGAGCTGCTATCTGATTAAATATTCTGCCGCCCTGCACTTCATAATCATGACAAGTACATGCAGCGCTCAGGCCGACCATTATCCATTTAGCACATTTTGGTCTTGTCTTGCAATAATCTGCTCAAACCCCAAGTGAGCTTATTATTGTCAAGGAAAAGTGCTTATAGCTACGCGTAAGGGTAGGATTTTGGAAAGATGCAAAATGTATTTTGCACATGGAATTAATAGTGAAAAAAGGACTTCCCACCAATATGAATTTATGGGCTCTAAATGTAACCTGCAGTTGAAGTGCTTACTGTTTTTAAGATCAATGCTTATTATTTTTCTGCAAATAATTAAACCGCATTCTGTTTTGTTATGATATAAAAGGATGGTTAAGGCGTTAGGTTAAGGAGCAGCTCTGGTGCTAATATGACTGTAACTGTGGCCTACATAATTCATTGACTCCTAGGGAATGAATCTCTCGGGATGAGGTTTGCCTTTACCTGGTTCCCTCTACATCGTCGTCTCAAGAGACGATTCAGAGAATAATAAAAGAGATGGGGTATTTCGTCATGCAGTGCATGATAAAGTCCTCTTTAGAGTTATACAAAAAATAAGTGAAGTGACAAAGATTGGAACCTTTTTGTCTTTTAAATATGAACCATGATAATAATAATACATCATATGTATAGCGCATCATGGATCATTCATTTGTTTCCTTGAGGATATGGTGGTAACATTTCTTGAGTTATAGTTCCTGCCATAAAACAACCTGAGATAATTTGAGACATTAAAAGTGAGCAGGAGCACTTGGCCTTAATATACTGTAGGAATAGATGTGCTCATACTCTAACCATACTGATAGTACTGTACTGTGCACATTATGCCTTCAATTCATTCAGCTGCTGTGTGACACTTTTGGACTTATTTGCCATTAGGCTTCGTTATTATGTGTTATTGCTTTCTTCTTATAATCAAACAGCACCCACAGATTGATTAAGTGTCATCCAATCTAAACATGTTCTCGTTCTTTTGATAGATGTCAAGAACCTGGAGAACTTTCACCTCGTGGAGAGTGTCCAGGAGCAGGTCAACGCAGCGCTGCTGGACTACGTCATGTGTAACTATCCGCAACAGACAGACAAGTTTGGCCAGCTGCTCCTCCGGCTGCCAGAGATCCGAGCCATCAGCCTGCAGGCCGAAGAATACCTTTACTACAAACACCTGAACGGGGACGTGCCCTGCAACAACCTGCTCATTGAAATGCTTCATGCCAAGAGAGCTTAGGAGAGGACTACGCTACCCATAATGCAGCTGTGCAAACATCTTGAGTTCTGCTGCTGCACACAAACTCCAAATAACTGAACCTCCATCTCAAAGTTGTGATGACCTGGAGGATGGAGAGCAGAGACTCATAGCAACTCTTGTTTATATAAAGCTCATTTAGATTATCAAGTTACAACTTGGAGTACAGATCTGGACAAACACTCATTCACAGAGACAAATAATGTGTACACACTAACAGTATATGGATCCCTTTATTCTATTAAAAAAAAGTCTGAAAGAAGAGCCTCTTCTCCTCAACCACAAAGACAATATTAAAAGCAAGAAGAGAAAAACACTTGAAACAAACGTGGCTCAAGATGGGATCCTTTTGTCTGCACGAGCACACAATATCAAAACTGGCAGGTTGAAACTTAAGAATGAACAACCCTTAAATGTTTTGGCACTGGTGACATTTTGAGATGCCATTTGTGCTAAGACAGGAACCTGAGAAACACCACCCATCTTCAGACGGACAGCTTTGTGACTAGAGCGGGGGCTTTTTTGGTCGATGATCCTCCGGATGCTCTTCCACTGAAACCAGCTTTTAGCTGTTGTTGGTACTGTAAAGACGAACGGACAGCCAGTCAACCAGGCCAAAGACTCTAACTTACTGTCACATCTGTTTTTCAAACTCACAAAAGATGCCTGCCACGGCAGCTTGATCTGACTGAAATGGAAGAACTGAAAGAAAAAAAAAAAGTCTAAAAAAGAAACAGTCTTTATTGAACAAAATGATAGATAGGCCAATAAGAAGAAAAAAAATGAGTTTTCTTTTTCTCTTGTAATGGAAGTCATTTGCTCCTCATGGTCATATTGTCGTACCCGTTTCTTATTCCACCTCCCTGAATCATCTTAAACTATGTACCTCAGAAAGACCAGTGTTAAATAAATTCAATTAATGATGTAAGCTGAAAAAAGTGTATTTATAGCCCCTTTTTCCTGCAAAAAACACCCTCTCTTTTGAGTATTTCATTACAACTGGAACAAAACAAAGTGTGATTCTTGAGACGGAGAAGGATCGACCCTGCCTTTGTCCGGAAAGACCAAAGCCTGCTGCAAAACAGAAGGAGGAAATTACAAAAACCTTAATAATCAGTATTATAATGGGGAAAAAAATTGTGATGTCACAGTTATGTGAGTCTTGCCTTACTTCATTACCATGCTAGCTAACCGTGCAGATGTGAATGAAAATATGTACAAATATATATATAAAGTATTAATGTAAACATTAAAAAAAAGAATAATTCAACAGGTGTTTACATTCATGTGGTCATATGGGAGAGAACTGTGATGAAGCATAAATTGCAAAGCAATGATTTCCTAAAAAATGAAATCAACAAAATGAAAAAAAGATCCTCTGGTGTGTGTACAGTGTTTATTTGTTATTTGTTTCGAGCAGTACTTAAATTATGTCGTGAGACACTAAAATCAAGAAGGAATCACACTTAAGATATTAATTTCTATCTGTGTCTGCTGGCATTTAAACTTTTGTTTTTTTAAGCATTGCTGTATAAGGGTTTTGTTTCACTTACAACATTTTTTGTAGATTTCCTCTCCTTTTTTATTTACAGTGCTTTTACCTTTTTGATGTACAGTATGTCACTGGTTACGCTTAATAATGAAGATAATTTATTGCGTGTCTGGGTTTCCATCTTTGTGTTACATGGCGTGAGGTGTCCATGCCAGAATAAATTTGTTTTCTGTAGCATGTTCTCGTTTTGTTTCCATAATTAGTTCAGAGATGCAGATCTGGAGCTAAATAGTGGGCTTTAAAAAACTAAAGAAATCACCATATTTTTTGTTGTCCTTTAAATGTTAATGCAAGTCAAAAACATGGAAAAGGATATTGCATTTAAGACAGTAGGTGTGAAAGATGTTGGAATTTTTTTCCCTCAATCTGCATCAATGTTTTTTCCGGTTTGCTCTTATACCAAAGACGGCATCTTTCCCCCTTGGAGCTGTGACTTCTAGTACTGTGTCGAAAATGGCTTTCTTTTTTTAAAAAGTGGCACCCTAAAGTATTTTCATGTGGAACTTTTCACATGTACCGTTGTTGTTACTGTTTTTTCAAAATGTCCCAACGCTTGCCTCCCACAAAGACTTATGGTTATTTGTTTACCTGTCAACATCTTATCAATTAGGCCGTAGAACAATCTGAAGTCTTTCAATGGCATGTTTATTGTACAGAAAATTAACTTAAAATCCCATGTTATTAAGCAATTGATGCTCTTGATCTATTTTCTGACACCCTCATCAGACAATATTTTCATCAACAACTTTCTCAAAACCTGTGTTGAGAATAAGACATGCACATTAATTTGGTCAAAGCTCCATTCGCAACAGCAGGCTTTTTCTAAATCAAATTTAGTAAAAGTAAAAAAATATATGCATTTTGTCAGAAAGTATCTATGTTAAAGTTTGCTACAGACCAGTCTGTAACTTAAGATTAACTCTTTAGAGACATGCTTAAACAAGGAATGTATTCATTTATGTATTAGCATTCACATGCACCTACGCTGTCAACACATGGATTCACAATGGATCAAAATGCTATTTCCCTTCTGCTTTTCTATGACTTGTGTCCCCCATGCTGATATCCTGACTGCCCCTATTATGGACCCTGTCATTGGGAGTGTCCCTCTGAGACTAATTTAATTTTCACTCATATTTAAATAAATAATTGTTATGCTTATAACTCCAGATTCTGGCTTTCTGCGGGAACCTTTTTTTAGTCCATGCTAAAGAGCAGGGACTTTCCAGGGGAGAAAAAGGTTCCAATTTCTGATTGGCTGGGCGAATTGCAAACCAAGCCCTGTAAAACTCTGAAAGGTTTTTGTGAAGCCACCATTTTATTTCCTTGCATTGGCATGAGCTACTCGCTCATACTTTGAATAACTTAGGAATAAGATCAGATGGGAAATAGGATGAGTTGTTTTACTTTAATATTAGGTACTTTTCCCAGTATAGTTCCGATTGTTGTTGAAATTTTGCGTTCACACCAAAAAAATCTGGAACCAGAACTTAGTTCATGAGAACCTTTTCACCCCCCTTTTACTCCCTGCTAGAGAGCAGGGACTTTCATGGGAGAAAAAGGTTCCCATTTCTGATTGGTTGGCCGAATTGCAAACCACGCCCCGTAAAACTCGGAAAAGTTTTGTGAAGCCGCCATTGTATTTTCTGGCATTAGCATTATTAGCATTAGCCCAGCGCACCAACGGAGAGAGACCAACTTATGGCAACACAAAAAAAGAACATGGGAGCCGTGGAGGGATGAGGAGGTGTCTTTGTTCTAGCGATTTACTCGGAAGGGACTTCCGGCCGGGGACTTCGGGTGGCAGTATGATACGCCGTGAAGTTGTTTGCGGCCTGCCAGTAAACCCAAAGCAGAAGAAGAAGTGATGTCAGCGGCTTCATTTGCCTTATCCTCCCTCGGGGACTTATTCCGGTGTTAACGCGATCTGCTCTTTAGTTCATCAGAACTAAAGAGTTCTGATGAACTAAGTACTGGGAACTAAGTACGGCAAAGTACTTGGTGTGAAAGCGCCTATTGTTGTCATTCTTTCATGCCACTTTATTTAATAGTTTGAGAGTAGAGTGACAGGAAAGCAGGGGAGATAAAAAGGAATGGCATATCATAAAGACTCAATCTGACTGACATCTCACACTGACTGGTCACAAATAGGGCCCATTACTCAGTTTATGTATCTGAATGCAGTTCTACTGCACACTTTACTGGACGATATACAGTAACACTAACAAGCAGCAAGTGAAGCCATGAAAAATAATACAAGCATAAGAAATGCAAAAAACAATAAACTTTTAATTGACGCATTTTAGATTAAAGTTATAATTGAGGCCTTTAGCTCACATTATTATGCAGCGCATCTTAAAAAAAGAACAATGTTTAAAGCAAAGAAAGCCCTAGAAAACTGAAAATAGTTACAAACAGTACAAAAGTACAGTATGCACTGATAAAAACACAGATGGGCTGCATCTCTACAGGGATCATAAGTGAGAAAATAGCTATAATACAAGGAAAACAATTCACCAGCTTTGATACGAAAAAATTAAACTTCAATCACAGTCACCAGCCAGGTCAGTCCATGTGGACGAGGCCATAGCTTATCTGAGTCGCAGGACTTCGGGGGAAACAGGAGGCGGTAAACTCCAGCTCCATGGGAACATGAAGACTACAACCAGCCGGCAGGGCATCCCCCTCTGAGGAACCAGGCTCCTGGATAGGAAAAAGGGATTCAAGTGACATAAATAAAATATATTTATTTACAACGTAATAACAAAGTCATACAATTCACTGGTAGATTTTAGGACAAGGCAGGTACATTTAACAGTTTATCTGTATAACGTTAAATTACAGCATGGAGTATCTGTAACTAATAGGTATTTTTGGGTGTTAATAAAGCACTATAATAAAAAATAAAACCTTCCTCTTAAAAAAGGTGTAATTTGTTGAAAGACACTAAAATACGCCTTAACTTATTTTACACTTGCTTTACGTTCCAGTGTTTCAGTATAGGATAAGACTGCTTGCATCTATTTCATTTAAAGCTTGCTATCAAACAGCCTCACTTAGAAGATTTAACTAATTAAACGTCTTTTCAAATCATGAATTTATGCAATAGTAAGATATTTCCCCCAAATCTATATAACATTTTAAAATCAACCCATTATTTAATGTTTCATGCATTAATCAGTAATGCAATTGAAGACTTTAGGTCTATTACCGGAAATGATTTAATAACAAAAGCAATACAACTTAAAAAAACTGTGCAATGCCAACTTTTGACTCCCTCCCACAACGGGCACATATGTTGGTGTTAATGATAATTAGATCTTTATTATTTATTAAAACATACTTCTGCTATTACAGAGTGATTTTTAGCTCAATTTTATTGAATGATCTTAAGACCAGTTTTTGGGAAAAATACATCATAATCAGTTGCTCATATTTAAAATAACAGATAAAATGTAGCCTAATTGTTCGGATGTCAAAATACAGCATACAGTAACCATATAGCTTTGAAGGATTCAGCCTGCATTTATCTATGTTGCCATCAGTCTAATGGTTCAGATTGTTTGTATTACCCAATAAATACAGTACATGTATACAATTTGCCCTGCTCTTCAGAAAAAATCATTTAAAATCATAGCCCACTGGTTTAAACGTGTCTTTTAATAACCAAACTTTTGAAAATCTATTGTTTTTCAAAGGTTTTTTTTTTCTTCCTGATGCAAATTTTATGAGGGATTATGCGATTGCTGAGGAGTTGATGATAATGTTCTTGTGCAGCATTAAGGATGCTGGTCACAGCCTGGCAAGAGGCCAGCTCCATCCCCGGTGCAGGGTTGCAATCCTCACTTGGAGCTTGGCTTGCAGTGCCTGGCCTCCTGTCTGTAAATGTGTTAAACCTGCTTTCACTTGCCCTGAATTTGTATAAATAATGTATATACATTTATCCACAGACTCTAACAAGTGCAGCCTCAGGTGAAAATACTCAGAAATGCATGCTATGCGCATCCCCGAAGGTGGACATCATCTCCAAACCGACCGACTCAAAAGATAACCACACAGAGAGGAAGAAAAAAAAGGAAAAAACACAAATGAATAACTTGCCAAAAGCAACAAAAACACACAGTTTTTCTTGCACACATATGCAGTGCTGTCAGATTCTAAACAAGTTTTCCTTTCCGTCACACAAACAGCCGCAAGTTGTGTCTGCCAGAGTGATGAGAAGCTTTTAAACTCTGGAACCACATCACTCGTGTTTACCGAGATGCGCTTGTATGCTTCCGTGCATTGTCAAAGCGCAGTCAAAGATAAAGAGATTGAGGGCACAAGAAAAAACAAACGCTTTTGGAAGTGTTCCAAGATTGCAAGAAAAATGTGCAACTGAACACTAGAATAAGCAAGTTTGGTATTCAGTCCTTTATCAGGCAGGACCGGAGGCTTAGGAGGCCTGAGAAAAGCTGAACCTGTCTAAATAAATGAGCCGCCCAGCGCCACATGCTGGATTAATCACTGACATCTTTAATAGACTATAACATTGTATGCATTATTTATTCAAATTTCTATTCTTCCTTATTAAAAACTTGTTTACAAGCAACTACCACATGTTTTAACACAAGGTTTGCTCATTCTATACGGCTGGGTTTATTATATAATTCTAGGTTAAACATTTGAATGTATAATAGACTATTTATTCTCAACTCAGTATACAGCAGCTCTATATTTTTGCTGTATTTTTCCGTCATAATAAAAAATTACCTTACGATTAATTCAATATAACATTAGGACATGAAATCACCAAAACAAGCAGTGGCATAGCAGGGAGAAATTCAAAGCTTTAAGAAAACTGAGACTAAGATTTTTTGAAACTGGCAAAGTGTATAACATTCAATCAGATTTGGTCATAAAGCTGGGTGCAAAAAAAGATATCTGCACTTTGGCAGCGGTTGGTCCTACTATCTGACATTTTATTTAGATTTTGTAAACTGTTGGATCAACAAACTCTTTAGGTTTTTATGGTTTTATAATATGGAAAGAATCTCCAAACCAAGTAAAGGAAAGATTTTATTGATGAATAATTTGTTTAATCATGTATTTTTGAGTTTTAAATCTGGCAAAGGCAGCCCAACTCTTCAGAGAGGCAATTAGCCAACTTTCTAATCACTTCTACCAAAAAGCAACTGGGGGACCCATTGTTTGGCGGCCTGATGGACACACTTTAAAAATGTAAAGATCGAATTAATAGGCAAGCATTGTTAATGGGAACACTCACTATTGTTATGCAAAAGACTCACTGTGGCATGCAAAGCAAATACACTAAGGTTTGGAGATGGAATGGTTCGAAGGCCGCTGCCGTTTCATTTCAAAGCATGCATTATACATCATTGTGCATAAAGAGGAAGCCTACAGCATTATGATGTTTTTTTTCCACGATGATTATCCTTTATTAGTCATTAAAAAGGGAGCGATAGAGAGAGAAAAATACAACTTTTAAGCACCTGAACCTCGCTGCCAGCATTCCATTAATTGCCTCCACAATGGGGAGAGCCTTTGGAGATTTTTCAATTTAAAAAAATGAGGAGCATGCATTCAGTCGTGCTCATGTTATACCAGCACTTAAATCCTACAGAGCTCACATAAAAAAGGACTCAAGGTTGCATCCGATTGAAAGCCTCCAACTACAGCCACTTCAGAAATCCATTTAGCAAGTGGGGGGTTAGAACATCTAATTCAAACAGAGTCGCCCTGTTAAAACGGTTGCACCAATGTCTTTTAAAAACACACACACACAAACACAAACACAAACACACACACATTTTCAGGCACACACTTTTCTTCTGTGTTTGCTTGGCTCTATTGTAGGGAAAGATTAACCTTGCACATAGAGAGATGACACAAAGAATTAATCTTGCCTGACCTCAGCCAAGTGGCGGAGGTGAATGCTTGACTACACGTGGAATGTTGACCTTTGCTTCGACAGTATCAAAACGAGTGCTCCAAGGGAACGACAAAGAAAGAGGTCTGCGGTCATATTAGTACACGTTGACCTGAATCTCTACACACTGTTCTTTGGCTGCAAAAACCTTGGTATTGACAATGTTTGCTCACAAAAAAAAGCCAAAAGGAATTACTGAATTTTAAAAGCAGAGACAATAAAACAAATATATATATTTAACCAAAGCAACAAGGGGATGGAAAATATAGTAGCTACATAGGTGATTTTTCCTTTTTAGGGAACTGATGAAATATTACTACAATGTGAATGCTTGAGCGGCTCCGTGCCATTGCAATTAAGGGTCATTTATATTAATTTATTTGTTAATGTCACAGCCCCTGTATAGCTGCTTGTACTTATAGTTGAGGATTAACAATAGAAAAAAGAAAAGTGGATTGTTTTGAGTTTGCTGTTTTGATCCTACTCATGCTAACTAATTAAACACTTCTGCTATACTCGTAGTTTCTAAGAAACTGTTTTAAGGGCTGAAGGAACATTTGTCACTTCTCTCGTCTCCAAGAAAAGACTGCAGACTATTGTTCAACCGCATTAAATGTTTCTGCACTCAACAGTAAAGGTGTTTTGGCAGAGAAAAGCGATCTACATATAGGAAATCAGGACACCCACACAGGCCCGGTTCCAGAATAAAATGACTCAGGGTGCATCTGAGATTAGAGAGGGTGCAGTGGTAAAGTGCTATTTTTATAAGTGGGGAGTGGACCCAACACCCTCTAGGGGGGTCCTCACCTCCTCTAGGAGGGTCCTCATTTCCTCTTGGGGGGTCCGGGGGCTTGCTCCCCTGGGAAGATTTTTTTTTAAATATTGAAGTTAAAAGCATCAATCTGGTGCACTTTGAGAGCAAAATTAAGAGATCTATGTCTATGCTCTTTGCTTGATTCATGCCTTCCCAGTCCCTTATCACGTAGCCTATAAGAGCATGGCGCCAGTTGTTGTAGCCAGTTGTGGTGAAGGAATCTGACTTACTTGAACCGAAATGTCTACATGCATAGCAGAAGATGGCATCTTTTTCACATGAATATTCCAGCCAATCTCTGTTTTGAAACCATGAGCTGCAAAATGAGCGCCTTACCCCACGGTACAGGCGAGTTGGGTACTTTTTTAAATATACCTGTGCAGGCTCTGTTTTGCTGAGGTCCTCTGGCACTTTCGGGCCGCTGAGGGGTGGCGGTGTTTGGGGCAATGAAGACGGCTGCGGCTGCTCCGCCTCCGTGGGCGAGGCGGGCAAAACCGGCGAGTCAGGCGTTAGTGTCCACGAAAGTGGCCGCGGGTAACGTAATGTCCCCATGACCTGAACTGTTATTACCTGCAGTAGATGCAGGGTTACTTCTGGCGATAAGGGCTGGTTGTTTTAACCATTTTCTGATGTCCATCATTGACTGCTGTGTAAGCACCTTGCAGATGACGAACGCGCAGCGGCACAGGTCTCGCACACCTGACATAATAACGTTACTTACCATTTAAATTGACCAAATAAATGCAGCAGACAATGTTATTTAACCACAATTACAATTTATTTTATTTCAACAAAATTCTTATTCTTATTATTATTGTTATTATTATTAATATTATTATTATTATTATTATGTATGTAATATTTTTCACTTTTCATTTTTCAAATGAGGGTGCACCCTTATGCACCCCCGTAGAACCGGGCCTGCACCCACACGCTGCCACGTCCTGCTTATTTATGTATTTAGGTTCTCAACAACAAAGACTGAATAAGACATTTTATAAAAGTATTTAGTTATGTTTACTTTTTTTGTACAACTTACTATTACAATGTACTATTTTAAAGATTCCATATTTGGCATTCTGAGCATTAACAAAGCAATAAGGAGGTGATGTACAGTACTTCAAAATTCACTTTGCGCAGACTGGCCCTGATGTTAAAGTTTTTATTTAACTTTAATGTCAGTGTTTTTTTGTAGTCATAATAAAAAATGTAAAGTGCTACATACATATTGGTAAACAAATAAATAATGTATATTCTTGAATGTACATTCTATACATCTCACAAAAATAAAAGATTCAGATAATAGTAAGTGTGTTTCAATGTGTCTGCTAACGTGTATGCATTACTATACTTGTGGGGACCTAAATCTGTTTACACAGTCATGTGTGGGGACTCGCCTCCCTTATGGGGACAAAATGGAGGTCCCATCATTAATTTTAGGGTGAAAACTTGTTTAGGGTAAGGTTAAGGGTAAGGGTTAGGGTTAGGCATGTATTGGTTATGGTTAAGGTTAGGATAAGTCTCCAGGAAATGCATCTAAGTCAATGTAATGTCCCCTGAAGTGATGTATGCATGGTATATGTGTGTTTGTGTGTGTAGTTGTGTCAATAGATGGATGTAAGTATCTGTGCGTGTGCACACATACATCTGCAGGTCTATCGGTTAGATCAATATCAGAACCCTTAAGAGGACTGAATCAAACAGAAATAATCTTTCCTTTCATCTTTCCCTCCCTTAATACCTCCGGTCTCTCCTTCTCTGTTTCAGAGCACCACAGACAAATGCTGGCAGGCCTTCAGATGCAAACAGCTGCTCTTAGATTGTCACTGTGAAGGGAAACTGATTATTTAGTCTGTTGTTAATCCTTAAGGACAGCAACAGTTTTTTGTAAGAAGCTGAAGACTCTTAAGAGGCTGGGTCCTTTGCCAAAGGCTGCAATAACAGTGTAGTAAAGGCTCCCATAAATGAACATCACAGACTTAAACACAATTATGAGTGAAGGAGCGAGCTTTGGGACATTTCGCTCAGTATCTGTTTGGAGCTGTGGCTTTGTTTTAGGGAGGTCAAGAGTTGAACAGAAAAAAAGACTGACTAGACCTGAGAAAGCCTGATCCACGCCCCTGAGTCACTTATTATCCTTAATTAACCTCTAATAATGTCAGCATTTTGATAATTGCAAAAATGTACTATCTGGTTCGGGAGATAACAGAAAACAGGTCTGTGTGTACTAGTAAAGAACACTGCAGCTACAATCCACACCGCAGGGCCATGGCCCAGCCCTAGGGTTCTTATTTTGTATATAGTAGAACGGGATGTAATAAATAAATACATGCAATACTTCTACTTGGGTTATATCGGATGGTAAACCTTTCTTTGGTCATTCATTTTGGTCTAAAATGTTTGGCAGGGCTGTTTCTGCTGATGTTAAATTGTGTTAGACAAAAAGCCACCAGCTGGCAGGGAGGTAGCCAATATCCAATAGTGTTAAGTAACATACCCCCTTATGTCAAAAAGTCACTTTCAATCTTTGAAATCACTCTTAGCCATTTAAAGTCAGGGATATACTGTAGTGTCAGGACTAGGGCTGTACCTCAGAATTTGTTTTTTAATTGAATCGCTGGCTGGCCTCTACAGGGCTCACTCTAGTTTTCAGGGTGAAGGTGGCATACCAGGGCCATGGAGAATAAAGAAAGTGTCATGCCAATGTCAACAAATTATGATGGCTGATGAAAGAAGAATGAGCCCTGAACAAAGTGTAAGGGGAGAGACAAACCCTATCTGCTGGGTAAAACAACCACAGTTAAGGTGCTATTGAGCAAAGCATTGGTGCAGAGACTATGCATGTGAAATGTTATTGCTAAAAAATAAAATGGAAGATTTTATCCTGAGTTGGTAATTAATACACTTTATCTATTTTGTTGTCTATGTCTATTTTAAGACATATAGAGACGATGAAGAACGTATTCTATGTAACCAAGGCAACGATTTGTCAATCTCCAAATAAAACAATGTATAATAGATGGCATAACATTGTTGAATTAACCTCCCGCACCTAAATTCAAGACTGACAGCAAGAGCTCATGTTAACTGGCGTTGGACAAGTTCTCTCTCTGGGAGTGTACCAGGCTAACAGTGCATATCAAGCTCACAGTCTAATGTGAGCTGAGTGATGTAAGGTGAGGTGAGGCAGTGCGAAGCCTGAGGCTCAACACCAAAGCACAGGGCAGCAGGCGGATCAATACGGGCTCAGCCACGGGCGAGCGAGGTCGGGCAGTGGGCAGGGAGGAGACGACGCTTCACACAGACCGGGCTTCATGCGCATACACACTTATACAACAAAAGGTTTAAAATGGTTGCATTCCGCCTTCATACTCGAGTATTGTTGCTCTAAAATAACACATGACATTCAATTGCTGACAGTTGAATAAAACGAATTAAATAAAAATATCAGCAAATATTAAGTATATATACAGTATATTGCAAATATACTGTATATATATTCTTAATATTTACTGAGTTTAGTTTAATTCAGCTGTGCAGTCTACAGGCTAACTGCAAAAAAGGAATGTGCTGAAAATCCCGCACGGAGCTGCATAGTTCTGTTAATTTTTATGCTTTGAGCTACAGTACTGTACAACAACAATGTATTTTGTTTGTTTATCAAGTGTTTATAAAATGTGACCTGAAATAAAAAGGGGTGACTTAAAATCTATAATTTGTGACACCAATTTTTTTTGTCACCATCATTTAGTCCTATCCACCCTAGATCCACTGTCAGTTAAGCAAAAGTAAGTTCACATGTCAAAGTAATATGAACCCTGCACCCAGCAGTATTGCTCCTCTAACACCGAGCAGTTGCATCTGACCACTATTTTCATCTGGTTGTGGGAGGTGAGACACACCTAGTGCAGCCAAATCAAAAACAGACATCCACAACTGATATAAATGTCAGTTTGAATTTGTAAAAACTCATAAATAATGGATGCTTCAAGTAGGCAGGGGAGCATCTTCAATGAGCCCAGAGTGCCGAGCATGGTCTCTCATCTCCAAACCGAGAAGCCATCTTAATGACTGTGCCCGGAGACCTGGGGGTCTCCATCAAACCCCCCCCCATTTTTTTAAACCCCAATACCGGACCCCCCTCGTCAAGCATGTCCGTGCTCCCAACCACCACATATTGTACAGATGGGAACATGAGCCCTTATATTAAACATTCACAGCAGCGGCCGCTGCCTGTTTTAAGTAAATCAGCAGAAAACAAAACAAACAGGGAGCCTCAGGAAGATCCATGTGTGTTCAATGAGACATTTTAGGGGGGTGTCAGTTCAGTCTTGCGGAGAGCAGAACACGCAAATAATGTCACATTTCCTTATTTGTTCTTTGTGGATAAAAGAAGCTGTTATCCAATGTTATTCGCTTGTTGGAATAAAAAGTAAAAGAGCAGTTTATTTTTGTGAATGGAGCGCTTTCTGTGCATTGAGGGACAGGAAGAGGAAGATAAATAGTGTTTGTAATTATTTCTATGAGTGGCGCAGACAGTAACGTTACGGCCCGTCCACACAGTGAGAACCTTTGAAATAAAAAGTAGACAGAAAGATATTTAGTTCTACACAATGACACTGGGCAGCATAGCATCCTGCATTAAAAGGACTGAGGTCACCTCTGGGGAAGGATGACGGTGGATGAGGTAGGGACCACTATCCCCCTCTCCTGACCTGCATTCAGACATAAACAGGAAATTGCCTACAGGAAGGAAGTCATATTTTTTACAGCTGTGCCCTGGATGAGGACACCATTGGCTGAGATGTGTATTTTAAATAAATGTGTGCAATGTACTCAAAGTGTCAGATGTCTGAAATGAATTCAGTATAAGGCATAACCTTAACAAATGTCACGACATGCAAACAGAGGCTGCTGTTTGTGTATTGAATGAAACAGTTGTCATTGTCTTTTCCTGTCGGCATTATAAAAGCCTTTTCCTGCACCAGCCCTAGATAAAGCTTTTTGTCTCTTTGTTTTTGTTCTTGGAAGAAGATCAAAGCACCAGGTCCAGACTCGGGGCTTGTGATCTGTCAGGGTGCTGGGATTTATATGGCACTTGCATCCTACGATACTCATCACATCTGCAAGTCACAGCGATAAATCAGATTGGCAGCCTGCACAGAATTACATATATATGCTATGCCAGAACTGACTTTTGAGGCAAATGTTTGTTTTTAATATTGTTACAAGATAAAAATACAGTTGCTCTGGGGTCTCAAGCCTCTTTTCTCCGTTATTGATGAGTTATTTCACCCATCAGGGCAATACCTTAGTGACGTTCTCACAGGAACATGCTCACTTGTTACGCACAAAGATGAAGAGACCCGATCAATTTTTCTGTCTGCCAAAAGGGTGGTTAAACTGAGGCTGAGAGGTGGACGCTGAGGATGGGGGAGGCAGGCCAGAGCCCTACAGGAAGTGATTTAATGTCCAAAAAGACATGCGCTTGTTTTTGCTCCGTCTCTTTCCTGTTGTGTTCTGATAGGGACTTCCTCTCCCCAGTGGGGATGGATACGGGTGTCATCCGTCCATCAATCCCACCCACCCACACCTAGAAATGGCTTACGGAAATATCATTCTGCTGCAATGCCATTCTTGCAAAAAACACATCAGACCCTTTGGAAATGAGTAAAAATGTCCGCAAATAGTGTGTGTGTACAGTATATGTATAGGGGGGACTTCAACACATTTTAGACATCCTGATGCTTTCCTAAAGATGATATGAGCAACAGTTACAAAGGTTTAATCTTAAGAACCTGAAAACGTCACCAACCAGTACTGAGAAGGTAAAAACAATCAAGAGGTGAGAGGCCAAGAGGAAGCAGACATTTGTAACTTTGTGTGCACAAGCATCCCCATCCATTTGCATCTGTGTGTGTGTGTGTGTGTGTGTGCATGAGCACCATGTATGGGCCAGGGGAGGGAGAGGGCTCGACCCCAGCCATGGTAACACCAGGATGATCTCTTCCTGTCTGCCTCAGTATCTTTGCAACCAACTCCCTTCCTTTCCGCTCAAACACACAGAGACACAAGCACACACACGTTCATGATACCATACTTCTGGGCACCTCATCTCAAAGACATTCTTAACTATCGCTAACCCTTACCCAACCATGAACCTTGTTCTAACCCTAATGTACACTCTTATCCGTCTAACAATACCATGCAATCCAATATAAACACAGGCTGGAAAATGTGTGTCAAGGTGATTTTAATGACGCAAAGAAACAGTATCAACAATATAACCTTAACAAAGGTAGTATTGTTTTGTTTGAAGTTAGAGTACATTTTAGCATACTTTAATCATCAATGGCCACTAAAAAATAAATCTGATTGATTTATTCATCTAGTTTAGAATCAATACTAATTAAGAATAAAAAGGTTAAAAGATTGAGTTTAACATTTCCTATGGCTAAAAAGAAAAAAACAGAAAAGATTCCGTACTATCATGATCCTGACCAACTTTCTTTTTTTCACTTTTTTTTTTACTGCGGGGGTGTTTGTGTGTCACCAGGTCCCTGTGGTGTTTCCATTACTGACCAAAGTGCCCCACGCCACGATGCTTATCTGCTCTCTTCTCTGTTGAGGGATTTAATGCTGACTATCACACACACAGCGATCACACAAACACAATGACCCACACGCCAACCTCATCTCTTAGTCATTCTCCCCACCTAACAACACAATTGTACAAAGTGATTCTCTATCTCTCGCTCTTGCACACACACACGCACGCACGCACGCACGCACGCACGCACGCACGCACGCACGCACGCACACACACACACACACACACACACACACACACAGACACACACCTACAGATGGAGGAAATAAACTCAGCGCTGCCTGTGTCTGCTGAGGATGTGAGGTGCAGTGATGGCACATTAACGATAGGACCCATGACAGCAGTATGCATCGGCTGCACTGAACAAAGCATGCAACCAGTTTGTAATTCAATGAGGATTGTTTAAGAGAAACAATGGCCTTCGGCCCCACTGAGGGATAGAAAAGGGTGAGAAAGGTGAGTTTTCCAGTGGAAGCTGACCGGTGTTTTTCTGTTTTAAGCAACGGATGATCCCGTGGGTTTGATGTTCCTAGATTAAAGCGTCGCTGTTGTGCAGCTACATCCGCTGTTGTTCAGGTACCTAACAGAAAGGGCTGACAATGAGTCGGATGGAAGGGGAATAAATACTCCCAAACATGCTCAGTATGGTGCCAAAAATACTATTTTGAAGTGATATGACTCATAGGTTTATATTAAAAAATTAATAAGCAAGTAGGATAGTTTGATCAAACTGTATTTGAGGAGTTTTTTGCTTTTTGTGTGACGTTTGTGAAGTTATGGTCACTTCATAATCTCCCTTATCAGTAGCCCACACGTCAATTAGAAACAAAATTGACTTAATAAGCTGGAAGCATCAGTTCTGCTATCAATTCACCAACATTAGCTATGAAATACTGTATATCATACAATAGGGCCAATTATTTATCATAAATAAAATTAAAGATGTGATCAATTAAAAAGAAGAAAATTACACTGTTTGTGTAATGTCTGAGATTATTAATTGGAACTTTTTCCAAGGGAAAGGGATATCACCTCATTTATGAATACAATTGCTCAAAGTACAGTAGCCCTGCAAGAAATGTTACATTTGTGATTAAAACACTATTTATTTATTTGATAGAATAGAATATGGAGGAATGAAACCCTCTTTAATGGTCACACATGCAGAGCACACAGCACACACAGGGACATTTGGCCTCTGATTTTAACCCATTTTAGTACTAGGAGTCTAGTACTAGATACAAACTATATGCAATATTCCATACTACTTTCCTCTTTACCCGCGGCCTGCTTATGTTTGTGTGTATATTTTCACTCCAGTATTTGCATTCCTTGCAGCCCATTTGGTCTATGCTAATGGAGTCTACTCAAGCAGAGCAGCAGGTCTTAATGAAAAACCTTTGGCTGGTGATCAGTGCTATTGATCAGGCTGAGCCCCAGCTTTAAGCAGGGCTAATTGATCAATCACCACTGGTTGCTTCGGATTAATGGAACATGACTGGTGCTCCCCTCAAGACATATCCACCTCTCATGAAAGGGCCTGACTGAGTTTACTGTGTGTGTGAGATATAATCACTTACATCGTGCATATGTTTATGTGCATGCAGTATAGTGAGAGAGAGGGAACAGCCCTAGATTAGAGTTTTATGAATGACAAAGTGTGGTATTTTACCATTAGTGTTTTTGTCAACAATACAAATGTCCTTTGATAATTTGTTTAAGGAATGAGTTTAATGTAAAATGACATTTCAGACATCAGTGTGTTTGTGGTTGTGTTTGACATCTTAAAGTCAATGACAGACAGGTCTGAAAGTGTGTGGGTGAAGAAATCCCTCCAGTGTGGTATGGGGACATTTTGATCAGCAGTGTGTAAAAAATACAATAAAACATGCCCCACCTTGGTTTAAAGAGCTGCTTACTTCTTCCAGAAGACATTTTAAATGACTATTTTATATTCAGAAAGCTTTTGAATTCAGTCCAGCCTAAAAGCAGTTTTAGATAATTTTTCATATTGGCAGAATTATGATAAATATATAAAACATTTTCGATGTTCAAAATGTATAAAGTTTTGTAAATGTTAAGTGTCTTGCTGGTTCCATAGCTGCTAGACATGACACCAGCTATCCCGCGGTCAGGATGAACTGAGGCACACAGGCCAAAACAGGAAGTCCTAATAACACGCACACACACACACACACACACACACACACACACACACACACACACACACACACACACACACACACACACACACACACACACACACACATGTATACACACACCCTGCCATTGAATGACTGACATGCTGGCTGACTAGTGGTGGTTCCACGGAGGATTTGTGTCTGTATATGTGTTTGGGGGGTGGATGGAAGGTTCCAGCTGGCCTGTCATGGGACTCCCTATAGCGTGTGAATGGTGCTCAGAGGGAGCTATGGCTAACGGATCCAACACTGAAACACTCAACAGGCTAGTGGAAAGTTCAACTGGGGTGAACCCAGGAGTGCAAAACCAAGAATATTGTTTTCATGTTCCCTTCAACAGATAGAAAGTACCTATTGACTATTCATTTGTCTAATTTAAATTACAAAAAATCATTATAAGGACTGAAAAAACACTAATGACAATTCCAAAGGGTTTAAGTGCAGATCAAATAGACAGATAAACTGAGAAATATGTTCCACAGTATAGTTTTATTCTGTTATTATTATTATTATTATTATTATTATTATGATATTGTTATTTTTATTCTAATGTCCTGAAATGTTTGTCCCTGAAGTCCATCTATTAAAATGATGAAAGACAAATTACTTTATAAAGTAGACACTTTATAAACAAAGTTAGGATATTCATGTCATATTTTTATCTATATAGGTAAAGATGCATCATTAATTACATTATTAATAAAACACACCTGAATTAATCTACTTAAAACTTTGAAATGATTGCATCGGATAATGTAACCTTTAATTGTATTGGTTGCATATTTATTAATAGACATATTATTATCAATAATGCCATAAATTAGATAAGGTATTATATCGTGACAAGCCCAACGCGCTGAAACACATACAAACTGACATCATCAATACAAGTAAACAATTGTTGTCACATTTCAGCCGATGAAGAACATAATTCAAAAGTGTTCTTTTTATATTGAATCATCAGTTTAAACAATTGATGTCTGCCCATTTCCCACGTTGACATAAATGATAATGCAGATCCAGTACCCTAACCACAACCACGACAGTCTCAAATAGCAACAAACCAGCCAGAACAAAATCTCCAACTCTGTAACCAGAGGACTGCCCTGGAACGAACACACACACACACACACACACACACACACACACACACACACACACACACACACCTCCTGTCATTTAGTTAACCTTGACCAACTAACCAGCCACACATAAACACTCACACCCTGCTATCCTTTGACTGACTTGCACATTTTGTGGAATGAGACCACACTTCCACCCAATAACCTCTGGTGTGAACTTAATTGTGTATACTCTGGTATTGAGTTTCGGAGCATGCCTGGGTCCCGTAGCGCTCAAAGAGAAACAGACGCGGTGAACTTGACAATGAGTGAGAGAGAGAGAGAGAGATAGGGTGAAAGAGAGAGGGAGCGGGAGACATGGACCACCCAACGGCTGCGAAGAAAAACAAAGCTGGGTGGAGAGCGGAGTCAGCTTCAATCACCTCGGAGGTAGGACAGTTGGACATTGTTGTGTGGTAGCAGTTGGACAAGGGTGAAAGAGGCAGAGGCAAGAAAAGCAGAAAGCTGAAAAGGTCAAAGCTAAATCTGCTGTTTTGTTTGGATTAAGCCTATTTTGGATCCAAATGAGCTGTCATCATCCTTTATTAAGTGAATTATTTGGTTTTCTGATCTTAATGTGGTCAATCATTTGACAGATGTGCTATCAAGGGGGTGTAGCAGTTTTAAACTGAATTAAAACATGTTTATTAATTAGATGTATTAAATGAAAATTAGTTTCTCCTACTGGACTTGATGTTTGTGGCCGGCTTTAAACAACTAGCCATGAATTGGAAAAGCTTCCGTAGGTAAAGTGATAAGCGCATTCACCAACTTTCAGCATTACCACTGATATGCCCTTTTGCTCTTAGTGCATCAAGCTAAAGCCCAAAGGATGCTCAGTTTACTCTCTGGTAAATGAACAAAGACAATATTGTTTAAGTTCTTCATTTACAACAAAAAAATACATATCATTTCACCAAGATAGAAAACAAAATACTTTAGATCTAGCATCAATGAAAGTAACTTGCTCAGGGAGATATGTGGTGATGACGTTCTAATGTTGGCCACCAGGGGGATGAGGATATGCAGAGAGGGATCAGGTAGTTGGAGGCTTCAATTTTTTCAATAGAGAGGCAGTCAGTCATGCACTGGTGAGCGTTGGTAAGGGAGTGTGGGAACTAATCCCTGTAAGTAGTTAAAATGAACTACTTAAAACAAAAACAAAGTACCCCAGTTGCGGGAAAAGTTACCTGATGATGGTTATAATTGAAACAATTAAAAAGCAACTAATTATATCTAAAAATGCAAACACTTCACTAACTAAATTGATAACATTCCAATGAATATAAAAACTCTGAAGGAGCAATCGTTGTGCAGCAAAAAATTGTGGAAAACTGTGTTTTACTTAAAGGTGGGGTATGTAATTTTGGAGAAACCAGCTCGAGTGCGCTACAATTTGAAAATACACAACCGGAAAAAATCTGCCTCTTCCTTCAGACTTCCTTACAGAGCCCCTCCTCCAACACATACAAACATGCAAATGACCAATGAGGGCACGAGATAAGTTTGTGCACAGATGGAAGGCTGACAGGCAGGTAGGCCATCCAATTATTTTAGCCGGGCCGGCTAAAATAAATGGTCGTGCTTTTTACAGTGCTACGGCTTCAACAGATGACATTTTTTTAATGTATTTGCTGTCAAAGCATTTAATATATTCATTGCTATTGGGATGTTAAGAGCATTCCATGGAATATAACAAATAATATAATATATAATATAATAAAAAGTGTTTCTGAAATAAATTGCATACCCCACCTTTAATACAAAATGCACTGCTGAAATTATTTTTGGAAACATTTTACAAATGTTTTTATTTAATTTAATGATGTAATAGTACAAAAGCTTACTATATACAAATAAATGTATATAATTTACTGCAGCATCAAGAGGGAAGAAAAAAGCTGATTGAATGAAACGGTTCTGTACTGACTAGGTGAGAGGATTAACAGACCTGCTGCTGTTGAATGTGTTAACCACCACAGTTATCACTCAGCCCCTGACTTCAGTCTGTTTCTGTCCTGAGGTCAAAGATCAAATGCTGCCTTTGACCCCCTGAGCAGCCCTGTTACCCAACGCTCAAAGTCCCACTGAAGTGACTGATACACCCTGCTGTGTGTGTGTGTGTGTGTGTGTGTGTGTGTGTGTGTGTGTGTGTGTGTGTGTGTGTGTGTGCGCGTGTGTGCTGTGTGTGTGTGTGTAAGGAGTCAGTTACCTTTCTGTGCACATAATGGCCTTTGGAAGTTTGGCTCAAGGGACTCTCTAGTCTCTCTGGAACACAAGGAATGGACAGCTGACCTGAAGACAGACATAAAGACACACACACACACACACACAGACATTTAGTTCTGCCAATAAAGTTTGGCTGAAAAGTAACTGAATACACACATGCACACACGCAAAGACACATGCTTGGAGCAATTCGGTGAGCAGAGGTGAGCATCTTGAAGTCATGTTTCAATGAATACTAATATATAAAATAACTGTATTGAAATATTTGAAGTTAATGAGACATGGCAGAATTGCATGCATATTTAAGAACTCCAATATTTCCCTCTCAAAAATCCTAACATAACATTGTGGGAGTGATTTTTCATATTTGTACTGAATAATGATGCAGGCACAATCCAAGAGAAACATTCAACAGAGGACAGATGTGGTCTTACAGGTTCATTTGCATGTGCTGTATGCCCATAAACACACATCCACTTTCATAATGGCATCAATTAAATGCAGAACTCGATGTTCCTATTTTTTTTTCAGAACCACCATCTAGAAATAGACCACAAATTATACTATAATGTTGGAATATGATTTCCAGACAATGCGGGAGGGAAGGGCTAGTGTGAGCAATTTGACTACTTTGTGTCGTACCTCTTGTCCTACAGCAGCCTAAATGAACTTTCATTAAAGCCTTGAAGAACAATTTTCACATTCAAGACTTTTCCAAGCTTATATTCAATACCTGAAAATATGAACATAGATGAGATAGAATGGCAGGAAAAGAGCGAAACTCTTTTAACAACTAACATAGGTATTTGAGTATTCACAGTTAGATTCATGAGTTAAATAGAAAAACAATGATCCAAGGATTTCTCCACCTTTATGTGACCTATGAGATGCACTGATATGAACAGATCACAGAGGGAACAAGACAGAATCATAACGGATGCTGGAAGTGGAGTATTATAAATTGGAGCCAATTATAGCAGAAAACAAAGAAGGCAAGACAAGCGTGGCTAATGATCATATTCATCAATTGCTGACACTCATTTTACATTTCAGGCAATTAGCCGATGCTTTCATAAGGGGGTTTGTTACAATGACTGAGCAGGTTCTGTGAGGCTTGATAAAGAACACCTGAAATATTTCAGAAGAATTCTGACAAATACAAGGTGAGTTACATATTGGGATGCAAACTTAAAAATTAAGCTAAATGTAATATAGTGTTATTCCTCCACCTTGCATCAGCTAGGTACACATGTTTTGAGGGGTAATCAGACAGGAATCAGGTACTTGGTATTTAGTGATAATGTGTGAGAAGATAATAAGGTTTTAAACAGAAGCATGATTTTAATATTGTAGCCAGCTACTACAGTCAGCTGATGCTATTAGTGAGACTGTGGAACTAGAATGAGATTATGAAGATATCCATTTGTATTTATTCTAAAGTTATATGCAGTTTAATTACTGAAATAACTTACTGTAAAGGGGTTTAATATAGGATATCCTCATATGTCTGATATGGCTTTGTAATTTTCTTTTACAAAGGTTATATTGGGTCAAATCACCACTACAGTAAATCTACACAATTGGTTAAGGATTTTAGTTCAATTACTATGCTAAATTTGGGCTATTTTCTACATGAAATGGTGAATAAACATCTTCGACTTTACATTATTCATGTCTCTAGCAGTGCAACAATCTGTATGTTAAACCTGGAAGTTACCCAGTTAGATATATGGACACAATCTCAGTAGGTATATCATTGTCATGAACCCATCCGCCCCATCTGTCTGTCTACCTGCCTGTCTGTCTCTCTCTCTCCTCTCGCTCGCTGCCTGTCATGTGTGCTCCCCAACAGGCCTCCTGTGTCTGGATTAATCTCTCTGGTTGACTGCTGATCTGAAGGTGGGTCGGACGCCATCAACCAACACCAAAACTAATTTCACTGTGTCACTGCAAGACATCCCCGCCCACGATCCCCACTGTGCCACACACTGCAAAATATCTTCATCTGTCTCTGTCTCATCTACATGGAAGAGGGCAGGAGGGCGGGTGGCTAGTCCGAAGGAGAAAGGTCAGCGCATTGAAGGAGTACATCATTCTGAGGTGTCAGAGTCGCTCTATAGGAGAGCAGATGAAGGGGAGAGGATGGGAGGGAGGGAGAAACAGAAATAATTTTTTTTTATATTTGTCTGGTTATTGGTTTTAAGCCAAAAGTTTGTCGTGGCCTACAGAGTTGGCTTGCATCCACTTTGTGCAAATTAATCATGTATCTGATTCTGTTTTACCATCACGTGTTGTCTTTGATTGTATCTTAATCATAAGAAAACTACACACACACCCATACACATGTTACTCAAGCTATTAATGGTCATTTGGTGGCTTAAAAACACACCAGAGGGTTTATTAAAACACCAGAAGCTAGTAGTCAAACACACACACACACATTTTTTGTCATTCAGCAATGATCACACTATGCGTCCACCACACTTGCTGGCGTCTGGCATGAGGTAAACAGCTTTTAATAGCATCAAACCCACTGCAGTTTGTTTGGGACCATCTGTCCAGTCTATTGTGTTTCTCTGTTGTGGCTCTTTGGAAGCCCATCGTGTGACAGCTGATGTATGGGCTCCTACAAAGCCCCCGGCCAGGCCCTCGGGATCCTGCCATACTGCTTTCTCCCTGTTACTATCAATTCCTTCTTCTTCTCCTTCTCTTTTGTCTACTTATTTTTCTTGTCCTCCGTCTGCTTCACTGATTTTTTTAGAACATGAGATTGCAATCTACAGTCTTTCAGTGATGCTATGTCAGTTTAGGGGTTGGAGTAGGCAAACAAGGAATTGTGTGATAGAAAGGGGTAGGCTAGGGATTAGCATCTAATGTAGAAATGATCCACTGTGTCTCAGAGTCTAGATTATGGTGATTTTATTGAGCAAATAATAATTTGGATTCATTGAGGGAAAATGCAGGGTAAAACCTCAATATAGTTAGACATTTCCATATGTAGCTTTAGAGGGAAGGCATATTAATGCACCTCCCAATTAGTTTGTGGTTTTACATTTGTCCAAAATCTGAAGTTATACATTTTCACAGCATTCTGTAGTCATCACAATGACAAGTGTGAATGGTTAACAAGACAAACAAAAGAAAATGTAGCACTGAATTTATGCCAGATTGCAGTACAAATGTGGGCTAGTTGTGAACTGTGCATTAGCAAGAGTTAACAATTTCCCAGGGTTATTTCAGGACAGACACGTGATGCAGTACAATTGTAGAACAGGTGGAACTTGATTGGAAGGTAACTTCTAAAATACCTTGACAGAAATACATCATGCATCCTACAATGCAAAGATAGTCTGAGCACCACCCACCTACACATTTCTCCGCCCAATTCAGAATATTCTTTTGTTTATAAAAAGAATACCAGTGTCTCAGGTTCATTTGAGAGGTTGAGGGGTACACTTAAGTTCAGGGGTGGGGGTGAAAGCTGGGTTCAGGAAGTTTTCACTCCTTTCTTCCTAGGGTGCCCCTGGCCTCTCAACTACCAGTCAAATGCTGAAAGAAGCCAGATGCAGGCAGGATAATCACCACCTAATAAGAGGCTATATTGAAAGCAGGCTGACGCTCATACGCTACAAGCTTAAAAGGAGTGTGCACCAGCATGCACACATGTACACAGCGGTAGTTGAACACACATGCACACACATAGTGAGGGCAGGTGTAATTATGGTGCACGATGACACACTTCAGAAAGAAGCGATCACTCTCAGTCTTTACACATGTGGACAAGCATGTGTAAAAAAAAAACACACACACATAAACACACAGACACCCACACCATATCATTTTTCCCTCTTTCTGACTTTAGTCCTCTACCACCATCCTAGACAAATGTTAGCAGATGGCGGAAGATATGAATAATTTTGTGATATACCAATTATCAATTTAGAAAGACAGAACAGGATCCCCTATGGTTTGGGATCTGGTTGGTGTATGTTTTAGTGTGACCCTATGAAATAATATGAGGCTAAGCATAGAAACTTTAGTCCTATGCACATGCTAGAAAGTGATGATTCCACTAAACCTTTGGGAGTCTAAATGTTGCTGAAAAAAGCGACACAAAAGATCTTCTTGAGGTTAAACTTTCTATACTGTAACTAGTTCATTAGCCCACAGATTGTTAACAGTTGTGATTTCTTCTTGCTTTTTTTTGTTCGATCCTCATCAAGTATTAAAAGGTCCTTTTTGCTTCCTTTGTATCTTGGAAAATGTTCTGATGAAATCTAGAGTGTATGTTGGCAGAGCTGAAACACAAAATCTCTAACCAGCATTTAATCAGAAGAGAATGGCTGAACATCAACCAGTGTTGGTGGACTATAGCCCAAACTGAAGTCTGCACCAGTTCAAATAAAAATATGGCATAACTTAGGCCCACCGTTCTATGTGTATTACAGCAATGAACATATATTTTTATTATGTGTAACTGCATGTTTTGGGCACAACACTTAGAGGCTGATTTTGGCTGCAACCTTTCGCACTCATGCAGCTTTTCAAATTTAGCAGTGCTTTTACGGGCTATGTAAATGAGCACAGCTGCAGCGTACAACATTTGAGAGTGCAGCTGCTAACAAAAATATTTGTATTTCTCTAAATTGATACATGTAGACTACTTTATATGTCTTTCTTAAAGACATCTTTTCACTTGGCTCTAACCCTATGATGCAGGACAGTACCACTCTAAAATATTTAAGCAAACACTAGAGGCAACAGGTAATAATGTTGGAGGGACTCAGACTGTACTGATAAATATTTCTATATTATTTTACTTTCTTCAGTACAGTGATATAGAAAATTCAATAGAATTTATGCTCTACCCTATCTGGTATAATAATTTGCTTTATTTATTTCCTCCGATGTACCTGGCCTGCAACTAACATAAAGAAATACTTTTATTCAGCTTTTCTCAATGCATTCTTCTGCTGATCTTTGCCTCGTAGACTGATGCGCATGTTGAGTATAAGAGAGTGTGATGTGATGCAGGAATTACTCAAATCTATATTATAAGCTGTGAAATGTGAAAACAAACTAGAACTGTTGAGTTTGCAACATCAGCCTTCTCTTGTTTCATTTTGATGCAAAGTGCATAATGTTTTTAAATCATTATAATTTTATTAAGCAGCCTAAAATTATTTTTTAAATACACTGTATGTCCCCAAGAAACCAAATGTATATGCAACCATATACAAGCCTTTGTATTGTACACAAAAAAGATTCCCCATGGCAATCCAACCTTTCACACACTAAACACAACCATTAGTCCAGACGTAAACATCCCCCTGTGGCACAGCACACCCAGTGTCCTGCTCTTACACCATCAGCAGCATCAAACGGAGAATCTATATTCTCCCCTCTGCCTTTTCATTTGAGTGACTATGAGGAGCAGCGGCAGCAGCTGCAGCCTCTTTCCCTGCTCGTGCTCAGCCGGGGGAAGGCAGTAGGTTGAGCAGGCGAGGCAGATTTATGGTGCTGGAGGTGACCTCTGGGGCCGTAACACGGTGATGGGTGAGTGGCTCTCAACAGTAAGCTACTGGCACTTGACAAAGTGCCCGAAGCAGAATGAATTTACTTCTCTTTTCCTCAATCATCAAGCAGCCACTGCCCTGACCCCCATCCTGACTGCTATAACAAGATCTCCCATCTCACAAGGGCCTGAAAAATTTACTGTCACATCTACTTTTCAATGAGCTCAAGTGAGCACTTCTTTCACCTTCAACGGAGCAGGTGCCGGTGTGGAGGAGGGCTACCTGCCCAAGTGTGTGTTTGTGTGTATTTTATATATTGTGTGTGTAAGAGAGAGACATAGATATAGAGAGAGAGACAGAATAAAGAAAAATCACTTAGCACTTTCTAGTACAATGTAAAATGCTCATGTTCAACTCTATGAAGTCCAATTCAAGCAAGACCTTAATAATGTCCAACAATGAAAAATACTCTAAGAGAAATAAAATAATACATATCCTGCTGTCCAATATGTATCACAACGCCACAATCTGAGGGACCATTGATGACCTAGACACAGGTTCATATTCATATCCATATACATACACAAACACATGCTCACACACATGAAATATAAACTGTATATTAAATATATATCAATGTAAATGTTGGATAATGATCTATATATATATATACACAAACCAGATAGTAAGAGCAGAAGATAAAAAGGAAATGGGGAAATAAGGAACAACATGAAACAATGGACCTGCAGGTCAGACTGGAACCTGAGGGGCTGCAATGAGGACTTGGGACGTGCTCTACCAGAAGACCTACCGGGGCACTGCTTTCGTGTCCAGTTCAACATACATACAGTATATGCATAGTTCCACTGGCTTGCTCTAACACTTGAAGTAGAATGGGAAGAATGGGGTTGCTAGGCAGGGACACAAAGGGCACCGCTATACGGATGTCAGTAGAAACCTCTACCATTTATATTAGAAGTCAATCTACCTTATCACATCATACACACACACACACACACACACGCACACGCACACCACACACACACACACAAACACACACACACACACACACACACACACACACACACACACACACACACACACACACACGCAGACACCATTATTAAGTATGTGTTTGGCAGCTTTCATCAGCTTGATGGCAATGGAGTTGGACTTAATGATCCTGAGATTTTTTTTTATATGCAGACGATAAATCTTGAAGCACACTTTTAAATTTCACCTTTCTTGCACTCCAGTTGTTGAGGTTAAGTGACACTGGATGTGACATAGAGCAAATAAGCTGGCTTTTTTTTTTGAAGAGTATAAAAAAAAAAAGCATTTCCTTAATAAAATCAATTTTTTTTATTTTGTTTGGTTATTTTTTTTAACCCTGTCTCCAACAAAAGTTCATTACTAAAAAGCTCACTTCCCAGATTATTGTTAAACACTTTATTGATTTAAAACATGCATCAAAACTACTTGGTAGGGTTCAGTAATTGCATCTTGGATTGTCCTAGAATTTGTTTGTTTGTTTGTTAGCCACATCCCTAACCCTTGTTTGACTAATCATCCTTCCAGACCTCCACCTTATACATACTACTGCACAATAGGATGAGAAACTCCTTGGTGACACGTCAAAAACAAACGTAATCCATGAGAAAATATGTTTCCCTTGAAACATAGCTTAAGTTTATTTAAGGGGAACACATTTTTAAGATCATCTTCAAGTATATTAGTATTTGTCCTCAGGTTAAATCATATAAAACGTAAATGTTTCAACAAACTAACATACTGACAAATATGTGGATGAATTCCATTTGTTTAAATAGATACTGCATGAAATAATCATGTCTATAACCGTAAGGTACGAATCAATACTCTGTATTAAAGGAAGTTGGTTATGGCATCATTTCATTTTGTCAACTTCGCTATTTAAAATGCCATAAGTAATTCAACCTCTTTTCTTTTATGAGCTGCTTTGTGTCCACCCTAACCCTCTGGGATAATGTTATCATGATAAGCCAATAAAAATCAATGATTAAACATGTGTAATTTTCCAGAGACGATGTATTACAATTTATTGTCTGGCTCATCACAGCAGCCCTGGGGCGGCAGACACTCAGTGGGTTACAGCTGAAAGTAAAGGAGGGCATTAAAAGCTATTCAATAAGCCACTGTAAAATTGATCAGGCTATAAAGTTGCTACCCCCCTGCTCCCCAACCACTCCAAACAGGGGAGTGTGGCAGTGTATGACGGAGAGCATGAAAAAAGAGAGAGCGGGAGAGATAGGAAGATAGAGAGAGGAGAAAAAGAAAGAGGAAATTAGAAAAGTAAGATAACATATAGAGTGAGGGTTAAGTGATAAACTATTTGGAACAAATATAATTATACAGGACGAGCGGAACAGGAATCATTTGCTGACAGAGACCTAACTTTATAATCTCATAGCAGTTAAACCATGTGAGTTGCCATGTTATAATACTATTAAACCATAACACATTATAAATAACACTATACGATGTCTGGTACTCGGTGTACAATAATATTTATTTATTCCCTGTCTTTTCTTTTTAATTTGCATTATTTGTGGTGATAGGTTAAACTTAAAAGAGAGCAGATTACATTACACCAACACTGTTGAAATACATCTGCTTTGCAGGTTACAGGCTCACTGAATGCCTTTTCACCTAGACTTCAGAGTCTGTTATAACTTCACAGCTCGTGGGATAGTGCATTTTTTATTAAGTCAGACAATTTATCCAATATAACGTAAACTGATTTATTTGTGTGCTGACCATCAAAGGTGGTTGTGCACAAGCAAAATAGTACAAGGGCATTATTGGCCAATAGCTTCAGATTATTGCAAAGTAGCAATGAAGTCAAAGCCGAATGTTAATCTTTACAAATACAATTTCCATCTCATCAAAACCTCCAAACAAAAACCATTTACGGGTGATTGAGGACCAACACCTCATGTCACTTGCAAGAGACAGATGTGCACATTGTCCCACCAACTTCAATAATTGCAAAAAAGCTCTCAACATTTTGGAAAATACAACACGACAACCCTTGGAGATTTATTGTTTGACAATGTATATGGACAGTATTCCAATTGGGCCTTTCTACTGCTGTCTTCAAAATAAAAATTCAAGAAATAGGTGAATTCAAGTAGCAAAGAGCAGTGCTGTCGGCTGAATCGGTGGCATTGGCTCGGCAAACTGCGTTTTTCTTTTAACTTTCAATTCTCCTAAGCATCCGTGCTTCACAGCCCCTTGGGCTATTGCCTTTCTCAATCTGTCCCTGGAGAGGCAGGAGTTATGGTCCCTGTCGATTGAGGAGAAAGGGATGTTATTCCCCTGTCACCCCCTGGTCGCACCGCCATCCTCCCTGCCCTGATCTACGGCCTAACTCACCCCCCTTACCCCATTGCTCCCTCCCTCTTCCCCACTTTGCCTCGTCGTAAGCTGTCGGCTATGTCGTTGCTATGGGCTGTTGAGATGAGAACGATGAAAAAATGTTCCTGGGGGGAGGAGGCGGAGGTGCTGATATTGGTTTAGAGGTGCTATTGGCAGCTGCACGATGGTAGTAGTAGGGAATGCTTTAGTACTGTGTTAAGACAGAAAATGTGTGTGTGTGTGTGTTTGTGAAAATGCAGTGAACACACAACAATGTATAAAATTGGCCAAATGTGTGATTTTCTCTAAAATATGTTTATATTAAAATATGTAGTGCAGCTTTATACAACACCTACTGTATTTACCTACAAGATAGAGTGTAGTCTTTAGTTAAGAAGGGGGTGATGACGTGACGTGAGGTGTTGGGGGGGCGGGGGGTAAAGGGTGAGACAGCTTGGCCCAGGGGAGGTGACCTGCGCCAGGGCACATGCAGGTACTTGTGTGACACACTTATAGTGGTGCAGTGACAGGGTTAAACATGAAAGACAGTTACCTGACGTTATGTGTTTTGGTGTGGGTTTGTTTCATATTGGGCGGATGATGGTTACAAATTAATTTTAAACATCAAATATTCTATAAATACATCATAAAACTGTTTAAATGGTAGGAATATTTGATTTAATATGGATTTGTTTTAATTTCAGTAAACCCTTACTTCTTTATACTTTTAAAAAGGTATCCAAGCAGAATAACTGCAGTGAGCAAAAGATGGAAGACACAATGAAGGATGTTTTGACGGGTTTCAGTCAAACACTAGAAAGTGTACAAGTGGCTCAAGATCGGGGGGGTCTTAAACACTGAGCCAATCTGAATACATACAGCACTAACAATCCTTCAAAATACTCTCCCAAACCATGCCTCTACCATCTGTTGAAAATGTCTGGACAGGGATAAAAGACAATGATTTCCAAAATGTATACAATCCCTGAGCAAAATAAAAATGTGATATTAATTTAATTTGCGGTTTAGTAAAAGCCTCCTACAGCAAAACATGTGTGCGGGCTTTCTTTTCTGGTTGAGCTGAAAGAAGAACCATCAAGATGTAGGCCCCTTTAAACGACCAACAGAACCAATGAACATCAGCACCAACATCAGCATGCTCAAGATGGTACTTCAAGACCTCACAATGCTTTCCATATAGCCATTGCGCGGCCTCTCTTAGCTACTATTGTACCTTAAGCAAACCCTGTTTGTGAGGGTCTCTCTGGGTGAAGGAATAAATAAATAAGCAGATAAATAGATGAATAACCCAGAGGAATGGGAGCTCAAGCGGCTTGGCCATCCATCATATATCCTATTACCACGCATTCAGCGGCACCTGCAGTATGTATAATGCAGTCAACCTCAGTAAGCAGATACAAATTCAACTCCTTTCCTCCTCAATTTGTTATATCTGACAATGCCAAAGCTTGGGCCTTGTTGTGTATTTGAATTATGAATAGATTCCCCCCACCAGACTGTGTTCTGTGCGTGCTAGCGTGGCGTTGTTATGCAGAACAGCTGCAGAAAACAAATTCCAGAAGCCTAGTATGCTTTGTAGCGGATGGGCGAATATGCATAAACAGTTGCGCTTAAAGCCACTTAAGAACAACCAAATGGGCTCAATATTTCATCTGTGGGTCTGTTTCTTGTGATGAATTTGAAATGCCAGAATGTAGTATGAGTGCAGAAAATGCAGTTGCTTAAGTGTTTCAAATGATCAAAGATTGTTTCTGAGATTTTTCACACAGCAGTGAGAAATGGCGCTTTAACTGACAAATTAAATCTTAATTCCTGTCACAAAGCTCTTCTCCTTATTTAGCCATGACACTTGTAACCATGAATATCATTCACAAAATGAGAGCATGAAAGGAAAGAAGGAAAGAAGAAAGAATAGCTAGTGAGTAAATACAAATAAACAAATCAGATGCAAGAGGAAAAGAGAGAGTAAAAGAAACCAAGCGGGAGAGAGGAAGAGGAATGTAAATACATGGCAAACCCGGAGCACATTTTGACTGTTGCCTGTTTGTTTGGGTATTTACACTGAGGCTACAATCAAGTCCTCAAAGCTTCAGCCCACATGACAAGAGCCCATTTCATGGCCGCATATCCTCTAAACAGCCAAATCCAAATCTCAATCCGCACTCACACAGACACACACGAACACAAAACCCCAAAGTCGTTTCCACTTATTTGTCCATCACTTCGAAATGCAAAATAGATGCAGGGAAAATCGTCATCCATAATTTGTGCGTAGCGAGGGCGGAAGAAGATGAGTTGTAAGGAAGTGATTTCTTTGGGACTTGGCTGAACTTTTAAGCCCTGTTTGGTTTGAGCAGATGTAGAATTAGTACACATCACTTTGCATCAGTGAGACATTGAACACAAGCTGCTTCTCAGGGGCCAAATACCTCTGTGTCTCACATACACACCTTACCTCTAGTTTCTCTGATCTGCTGTGGTCATAATCAATATGATGTCAATTCCCAGAGCAGAACATTCATATTACTATTCTTCCTAAAGCATGTTTCATGTCTCCAATACCAATGGCGAGTTACAAACCGCTGAAACTAATATAAAACACAAGCAGTTTTCAACTAATGAAAAACAATAGGGAAAACAAATGTTTACTCCGCCCACTTTGAGCTAACATAATGCATTTAACTTGTGTTTTTTAAATTGTGTTCTGTAAATTATGTCAGATTTCACAGTAAACATTTCTTGCCATGTTCAAAACAGATTGAGATGTCAGAATACAGTCATCCTCTGTTTAGAAGAAACAATACAATAGGATTGTGGGTGTTGCAAACTAAACAAACAATAAACACAATTAATGTTATTCCCAATTATTTTGACCTTTGGCCTTGTATAATGGTCTGCAGAAGTGGACTTCAGAAGTGGTCTTGCAAATAGATGAAACAGCAAGCACTGAGATGAACTTGCCACAAACATGCTGTCATTACACAGGGGGAATATTCCTTTATACATTTTTGGAGCAGGGGATCCTGTTGCATGTCAATGAACTGGACTAAACATGCATGACAAGTGATGGTGTGTGTATGGAGGAGGCAAAGGGGAGTCAACCCCATGGTGGTGTCAGCGAAGGATCTGTGTGTAATCTGCAGAAGATGCATGCAATAGACCGCCACACTATTTTATCTACAAGGCCCCTAATTGCGATGGATGCTGAAGAACACATGTTAGGAAGAGAGGAAGGGAAAGGGTGTCAGATGTCAGCAATGTGCAGGCATATGGTTCCTACAAGTTGGGTTACGTAAACTGGATATGACACAACAAATCAGGTTTGCTATGATGAACTTGTGAGGACTGCATCTAACTGTCTTATACTGTATATTTTCCTAAATAAAGTCAGTCCCGTCTGTGTAAAGAGATTCTGAAAGTTTCAGGAAAAAAGATTCGCTCACTTTTTTTCCTGATCCATTTATATAAAAACCTGTCTGAAAATGAGCTGATCAGATTTTGGCCACTTTATGATCACGATTTTGTTTGGCTTGTGCAACTATTAGCCAATCACCAACCGAGGTAACACTTCAGACACATGTTTTGTATCTGAGACCTTTAATATATTGATGACAA
>NW_011354000.1:20006-88028 GCF_000735185.1 Notothenia coriiceps | reverse complement strand
TTTGACAGAACGGTATTGTTTTTTTCTAAATGTCATACTGCTTCATTTCCAATGTTACTCTCTGCTATCTCGATGCCCATATCTTCAATGTCATTACTATTCCACTGTAATTGGTCACAAAGTATGTTATGCTCTTAATGCGTTCCACTATTTATCACTGCGATTTTCATCAATATATTATAGTCTCAGAGTCTCAGATATATACAAACATGTTCTCTGAAGTGTTTGGCTCCATACTATACAGATCATGCATTGTCAGCATCCCCATAAATCCCCTCTGTTTCCGCCCTGTTTAAAAAAGTGGCTGATTCTGTATCTCTGTTATTTAGATGAAAAATTCAACGAGCCACTCCCCACCCCTACTGAGAGATATCCTTGGTTAAAAAGAACACAAATGGTGCTCTAGGAGGAGATTCAGGTGATATTTACCAAATGGTTCGAGTGGCGAGCCATGACTTTTATACCATAGGCCCTCTGACCCCTTCCCTCGAAAAAGTTATTACGTCACAGCGTATACTTACAGCCGTATACTTCAGCGGAATAGAGTGACAAGTCCTAAAACCCGGAAGTAAACTCCTTCCGGTTCCTTCGACAAAAAACAATGCAATTTCTCCATAGGATTTTGGAAAATAGCTCGAAATAAGGTCTTTGGTTGACACAAATGGAAGAGACGGATCACGTTTTGTTCAGCCGGATAATATCCACATGTCTACCCTACTTTTATAATTTTCTAATCATAAATCTAATCGATAGATTTATGTTTCGAAATGTTTTAATGTTTTTAAATATTGTTTTGTAGAAAATCTTANCCTGAAGAACAGGCTTGGGGCTTAACAGATTAAGAGTAGCCTACATACAAAATAGGGGGAAAGTAGAAGGTCAATGATAATATTTTCTATTCTATATTTCTATCATTGACCTTCTACTTTCCCCCTATTTTGTATGTAGGCTACTCTTAATCTGTTAAGCCCCAAGCCTGTTCTTCAGGTCTCAGGCTCGAAAATGACATTCCCAGAACAAATGACAATAACTTCCCTTCTAAAAGGGGTAAATTAATAATCTTTTTTCTCATCATGCTAATTCAGCAGAAAAGGGCTGTTGAAATTACAGATTTAAAATGTAAATTACAACTGTTTTAAACTGTAAAATATACACGTTGTTCTGTAAAGTTGTTTACAGTTTACCATATTTTTTACATCATTATTCTGGCAACAAAGCTGCCAGGTTTTTACCGTAAAAACAACGGTTTTTTTTTTACAGTGCACCCTTGAATGACGGGATAGCAGACTAAAAGCTTTAGGAATCCAAACTATAACATATAATAAGTACCCTGTATCAAGATGCAAAACAAGTGACATTTGACCTTTTTAGAGAGGTTTAGCAACAAAAAAAAAACACTTCTGGGGTCATTTGGGTGGAAATGGGTGTATTTACCGTTTCTCTGGAACCCATTTTTCGATTTAGATGATTGACATCTCTTTTGAACAGTCAGAGCCAATAGAATCGAAGGGGAATTTTCACATACACACACACATTACCATTGGGAAATGAGAGCTATGCGCACACAGTTTGCCCAAAGCGAAACCTATCTTACGCTTTGAAATCTGAAAACTGAAAACTAGGTTTATTGCTGATGGATTATCAAAAATCATTTCAAATTGACACAGATACATTGTATTAACCTGGATTAACCTTCAGCAGCTTTTTTTTATCGTTTTAATGCCATTGAAGACAACTTTTGATCAAAAAACAACAAAGGGACATATTGCCGTGTTGGCTAATGCTACGTGGTGTGATGTATTTGTTAGCTTCTCATGTCACGAGTTTGGATCGGACAGTAATAATATTAATACCTGTCGAATCTGTGTAATCTCAGCTTCCGAATTGATATCTTGTCTGTGCAGATACGATAAGCAATAAGGGTATTTTAACGTGAGTTCTGTGCTAAGTGTGTTAGCATTTTTTCACTCAGGGCTAATTCAGAGCCTTTGTTATTACCCTTCGTTTCGTTTTGCTAAAAATTGTTAATATTGTCCTTTAATATCACCTGAATCTCCTCCTAGAGCACCATTGTGTTATTTTTAACCAAATATCTCTCAGAGGGGCGTGGGGAGTGGCACCTTATTTTCATCTAAACTAACAGACAGAGCATCAACACTTTTGAAACAGGGCTGAAACAGAGGGGATTATGGGATGCTGCAATGCATGATCTGTTTAGTATTTGGAGCCAAACACTTCAGAGACATGTTTTGTATATATCTGAGACTCTGAGACTATAATATATTGATGAAAAACAGTATAATAGGGAACCATTAAAGCATAACATAATTGTGACCATTACATTAATATAATGACATTAAGGATATGTGCCATCACCATAGCAGAGGATAACATTGGAAATGAAGCAGTATGACATTTAGAAAAAAACAATACCGTTCTGTCAAACCCTGGATGAAGCAAAAATGGTGAACCCAAAACATGAACCATAAAAGATAGAGAACTGCTTGGCCATCTTTGTTGGTTGAGAAGGAGGCTTTCAATTCAATTCAATTCAAAACCTTTATTTATTCAGGTGAAAACCCATTGAGATCATTGACCTCTTTTTCAATGGTGACCTGCTGCAAGTAGGTTCCAACATGAATACAAACAAAGAGGACATCATATGGCATATTTACATTGACTACAGTTTGTATAGCTAGTAGCATTTACAGATAGCAACAGTTTCCGATTGGATAGCATCTATCCTTGCTTTAAAAACATGTAATGGAACCAAACTGCTTAACTTCCATTCCTTTTGCAGACTGTTCCAAATTAGCTTTAACAAAGCAAGAACACGATGTGAGGTAACATGAGTAATCCAGCATATTATTCCTGCTTTAAAGGACTCATAACCTTCAACTAAGCCATTGTATGGGGCCATCTCATCAGGAATGCACCACTCATGCACATACACAAACACCCACACAACCCTTCCCCTTTCAATTCAAATCCCCCCACAGTTCTCCCCGTATTCCTTCATTATGCACTTGTCCTTCTCTTGTGCTCACAGCAAATATGTGCTACTTTGTTCACATTTTTCACCATGTACCCTCAACATAATCCGCTGTCTGCCTTGGACATTTGTGCCAACCAACTTAAGTAAACAGAAAGATGGAAACGACATACTGTAAGAAGTGGTTGACCTTGTACATGAAAGCTACTACTATCACTTAGGAGATGGTGTGGTTATTGTTAGGACAAATGGGGCCCATCTGTTTGTTTGTTGTTTGTGCTTGAAAAGGCACCACTTCCCAAAATGAAAGAATCTGCTTGTTCTGTACCTGGCATGGTTTTGCTAGTTTTTTCTGGACACATTTTATGAATGCTATTTGATTGAATTTGATGGATAGAGCAAACATGATCATTTAGTCTTGGTCTAGATGTTTTTTGTTCATATTGTAAATACATTGTAAATAAATGTTGATGTTTGACTGAAACTGTCCACTAGCCCTTCACTCTATCATCTCTCCCTTCAAGTTCATCAAGATAGCCCAGTACAAAAACGAATATGTATTAATATTTACGACTATATTTGTGTGAGTTGGGCGCAACGTGATGATAGGTTACAGTGAATTGAGCGTGCATGCGCTTGCCTATGTGTGCCCTGCCGGAAGACATTACGCATACAGTAGATCAGGTTTGTAGTGTATGAGCATTCGGCCGCCAACCCATTCCCAGCACTCAATCACACGAAGCCCATCGCATTTGCATGTTGTAGCATTGAGTCGGGAGCAGATTGGAGGTGTAGCAAATGGGCTGAATAATTTCACCTGACAATCAATTATTGTTGAAATTGAGTTACATCAAAAACATGATTTCTGCTGCCGAGTTTGATTTGTCAGGTTTCATTGGAGGATCATTCAGTCAGTCTAAATGTGACGTAGGGACTGATTTAACTACTACGCGCTGAGGGAATGAACGAGACAGTAATAGTATTGAGGACCATGCAAATCACCTGCAAAGGACACCTTGTAAATCCCAGGCTGGGAAGTGCACAAAACCGCAACAAGGAGCAATAACACATGGCACACATACTATTCAAATGTACATATCATTATTGTGCAAGTCACAAACCATAACCCAGTTGACTATTTTAAAGATGAAGTTGATGTGCACCATTATATATGTAATTGTTCTGTTTCATTGCCAATAAATGCAACAATGTATTCACACTGTCTGCTGTGTCTTTTCTATTATTGTCACTGACAAATGTATTGTTATTTATATAAACCTCTGCATAGTTATAATTCAGTCTATGATTTCTCAGTTTTTATCACTTTTATAAAGTAAATAAATCCTGGTTAAAATATAAAAAATGCAGTCAATGCGGCATCAACTAGGGCAACAGGGCAAGTGACACTAAAACCGGCTTTAAATTACAGAATGAAATCAGGGGTCGACCTCTCCCTCTTTCTTTCCCTGCTTTGAAACTGGTGTCTCCAATCTTTTTCCACGACCAAATGACTCTTAACTCTGCTGAGTGTAGCATGGGTCAGGCAGCTAGATTGAAGCCAGGGTGTCTGGTTAGTGTTCAGGTTTAACAGGAGATTTCTGATGTCTGATTTCACTCAACAGGCCAGCCGCTACTCTCTGAGTGCCTTGCAGTAATGCTTTGCAGATATGCCAGTAGAACAATGGGGGAATATGTGCTCAGCTAAACTCGGTTCAACTTTATTATCATTTTAAAGGCTGTTTTCTAAAATGTTGACAACATATTTATATCATTGAAGGTCGACTTTATTTAAAAACACCTTTTTTTTTTTTTAAGAAATAGAACCGACAGCTACACAAACTAAAGCCTCCAAAATAACCATTCCAATACTTACACCTTTCAAAGAGTTTCAATAAAAATCCAATGTTAGAAATATATTAAGACTAAATGTAAAATGTTGTCCTATTAGACTAAATTATAGTAAGCTAGGTGTAACGAATAAACTGCAAATCAGTGCACATAACATGTTTAAGCAGAGAAAAAAATATAATTTTTGCAAGTGGATTTCATAAAGACCTGAATAAAAAAAACATGCCTTTATGAAAACATACTACCTCAACAAATATGAGAGGAGTGTGTCCTTGGAACTCAAGTCATTGAGTGGGATTCAAGCAGGAGATGTTTGGCTGAATAAGGTGCAGTTTAGCCACCCACATATTGTGCACACACAGGCCACACTTGAACTGTCAATTGAATAAATCTGTGAAAAGGCTTGGCTGCATTCGAGGTACTAAACTATACAGTGAAAATGAAAAACCTTCACAGCCCAAACTACAGCTTCCAAACTGAGATTTTAAAAAGCGAGGCACCAGATGCGGCCCTATTGAAAACAGAGCGAGCATTAGGAAGAAAAAGGTAGATAACCATCAAAATAATTCAATTAGCCTGTCATTCTTATATATTCAGATTTAATCTTGAAATCACATTTCTTTGGAAAAGCACATGATGGTTGGCCTTTTTTGTTCTTTTGATGAGCTGAAGGACTTGTTGTGCTTTTTGAGATGCAAGGACAGCCGGAAAATAAAAATTAGCAACCACTCTTGTGAATTACTAATATGTTCAGTTCCAGAGATATCTGGTTCAAATTCTAAACAACGGGAAAAGGTAAGGTACATTGGAGATAGTAATAAAAAACTTCCCAACAGTAATTGCAATTAAAAGTAAGACAGACACTTACTGTAGAACAAGTGTTCGCTTAGTTCCAGTTGCACCTGAGCAAAAGGGTTATATAGCGAGCAAGACAGATTGCAGCAAATAATAGGGTTCTGTATAATGCTGGATCATTTGGTTTTGCCTTATTACATTATCTTCTTTAAAATGACAAAGACAATTCTGGACCATTTAAAGATACTTTTTTAAGCAAATGTATTGACAGGAAAAGCACAGATTTGCATTATGATGGTATGACAACTCACCTCTGGTCCTGTCTTCCTCCTTCCCCGGGCTGGGGGTGTTGCTGCTAGTGTGGGTAGGGGTGGCCTCCTCCTCTTGGCTTGGGGTAGTTCCTAGCGGGAAACTGACAGGACGAGAGCTGGTAACTGAGCTGGACGGTCGGGAACTGGCGCAGTTCTGTAAGAAATGAGACGGCGATATCAGCTACATGGGATCACAGGAAAACACAGTCAATGGACAACTTTCACGATAGCTGATAAGGACAAAGATATCAAGTCCATCCATTCTTTATTTGTCAATTATTGGTGATGCTAATTAGTAAGACATGTTTTCCCTCATCACAAACAGCAGCCTCATTTTCACTGGCTGTCTTTGTTGTACTAACTACGATAGGGATTTATTAGTGAAACACTTTCAAATTGTGTTTTGTTTTTATAAATCCACATGATTTAAAGATGCCTCGGAGTATAAAAATGTGCGTTTTTATATGTTCTTTAATGCTATCAACCTGGCAGACAAGGCTGATGAAAAATGATTTAAGATTTAAGTGCTCATGTTAAATAATGTGCATTGTCCCTTTGTAATAAAGAACATAATATAATATTGCGCGTTAAAGAACTTATAAGTTAGAGGGATGATTTGAACATTTTAACTTTTTTTGCTCAAAGTTCTTCACCGATAGAATACGTCTCATCAAGCAGTCACACTTAATAATGAACATAAATAGACATCATGGGCTATTGTAGATTACAGTATTGTCCTTCCCATAATTCCAGGATAAAACCTGAGCAGCTGCTCTATGAATTTAACTCAGAGGCCTCCTTGTTTCACATAAGCACACGCATCATCCAGCCAGACCAAAATAAACGGCAATCACAGAAAACCCATTTGTTTGCACAGCTCTCAAACAGACTGAGGGGCTTCAACAGGCTCCAGGGCTTCTTATATTTCATACTGTACATCTATCGGGCAGGAATGCCTCCACACTGAGGGCCTGCCATCCTGGCTGATTTTGTGTTGTGGAGGTCTAGCTTCAGTGAATGTCATACACACATGAGTGGAAAGAGATAAATACATGCACTGCTATCACTTTTTTAGAGCCTCAATACTGACTCCAAACAACTCCCTGCGTACTATATATATTGTTGTCAAAACTTGAATTAAGATTAAAAAAAATGAATCCGCTTCCAATTGATATCCATATTTCAGTGGTGTCAGGGGCACAGAGTATTGGGGGCTGTTTTTTATTTGGGTCCTGCAACTGACAGCTTTATTTCACAAAGCAATCTGGCTGTTTGTGTACAAGAGGGAGGTCAGGATGGGTCAGGAGATACTTGGTATCAAACAGGCATTCAACGCTGGTCAACGTTTTTGTGTGTGTGTGTGTGTGTGTGTGTGTGTGTGTGTGTGTGTGTGTGTGTGTGTGTGTGTGTGTGTGTGTGTGTGTGTGTGTGTGTGTGTGTGTGTGTGTGTGTGTGTGTGTGTGTGTGTGTGTGTGTGTGTGTGTGTGTGTGTGTGTGTGTGGACAACCAGCTTGACAGAAGTACGGGATATAGAGCGGAGAATGTGTGATTAGGTTTGGTGGAATTTATATGAGAGGTCATCAAGGTCAGAGGGGAGTCACATCACTGTACCAAAAGCAATATATAGTTCCTATATTATTCAAATGATTTCATGTTTTGTGCTAGGTCAGATACAACACATTTAATCTGATTTCATGGGCACGGTTTATGATACAGTTAATGGCTCTTATTGTGTCGGCCTGGTGCTTGACCTTCCTTAAAAGAAATCACACAGGATCATCATATACATGTTAAAATATCTAACACATATGACAGGCTTAGTATAGACTGTTTATAATGTTGGTGATGGTGTTTAAAATAGGACAATACCATTTTTAAATGATTTAATTTTGGTAAAATATTTCCAAATTGCAGTTGCAGTGAATTACCCCTTTGGGTTAACCCTTCAAACGTTGCAAATAATGCAAGATAAAAAAAACTCTATTTCCGACAAGTGCCATTCGTCTTCAAATGACCCCATATGCAGTAACACCGCCAAAGCCTCTTTATCCCTCAGCCGGCAAGGCACGATACCCAATCCTATGTTTTACAACAAGGGGATATATAGGAGCATGTGCGGTCAACTAGAGCCAAATGTCTCCTATCTAACCAAAGGACAGGTAGATACAGTATTTCAAGCAGGATTTATGGCACAAAATAGCATTAGCTAGAAACCGTCAGGCGGCGGTGATGGCTAAAAAACGCATTCTGGTAGCGGAACCCGGCAAGATTGGAAAATTGCCACCACCAGAGGGGAGAGGAAGCAGTAAAAATGACGGTATATGGGGGGGCCTCACTGATAACATGAGCAGACAATATATCAGACTGCACCTGGTGGGAAGGGGTCTCAAGGGGCCCCCCTAAATGACCCGCCCGACACACTCACTTTAATTTATCTTTTTATTTATTTAATTTCTTCTCTTCCTTACAGTGTCCAGCCCTGAGGTGGGGGGGGGTCAGAAGGAAGTAGGTGCGCCTTGATGTTTTAAAAAACCAATCTGCCGTCAGAAATGGTTTCATTCCTACTTCAATGACCTGAAGTGTGTTAGGTTGGGGAATATTAGGGGGTACATATGTGAGGGTCAGGGTGCAGTGGGAGGGGATGAAGTGATGCCGGCCAAAGAGGAGTGGAGTTAACGTGATCACTCATAAGGGACAAGATGCATTTTATGTGCGTGCGTGTGTGTCAGATGGCGGGGCAAAGGAGATCTATAAATATGTGTGTGTGTGTGTGTGTGTGTGTGTGTGTGTGTGTGTGTGTGTGTGTGTGTGTGTGTGTGTGTGTGTGGTATGTGCCTGTTGGTGTGTGCTGGAGACTATTAAGTACTTTTAAAGTGCTTTCCGTAGCCTACAATATGATCTAGCACACACGCTCATACACACCCACACACCCACACACAGAGCATCGCATCGCCTCAGCCAAACAGCAGCGTCCAACGAGGTATAAATACTGGCCTGACACTTTAATGTCAGGGGACGGCTTGTCCTGGATTAGAAACTTGTAACCCACCGTGGAGCTTGACATTGCTGGGATGAAGGTGCTGCAATAAGCAGGGTGAGGAAGGGGGAGAGCTATTAAGGAGGGTCTATGTTTGATGGATAAGGGCATCTAACATGGACTGTCTCCTAGTGAGAAGCCAGCAGATGTTCAATGTTGCTTATTGGCCAGCTTTCATTGGCAAGGAACATTTCACAACAAGTAACAAACTCACACACACTCTTAGACCCAGAAATTAGAAGATTACATACTGAAAAATTAAGCGCCTTTCTCCTCTCCTTGATCCTGTTGACCGTGCTCCGAACCTGAAAGAAAAGAGAGAGAGAGAGAGAGAAAGAGTTAAGTGTGTCTGACACGGCACTCAATGAAACACACTTACAATGAGCGACCAAAGAGTAAAAAGGAGAAAGAGTATGTGTAAATAACAAATTTGGAGCGTTATTTTAATGTAACCTACAGCTGTTGGGGAGGTGTGTGTATGTGCGCGTGTGTGTGCCTGAGAGAGAGAGAGAGAGAGAGAGAGAGAGAGAGAGAGAGAGAGAGGTGTTCCAGTATGTCCCAGTGGCTAATGGGACTTGAAAGTGACACATAGAGCAGACAAACTAAGGAGACGACTTCAAGCTATCATCTGTCAGCATAGAGCGCGGGGACCAACAAATGGAGCTATTGGAGGAGAAGGGACCGCCCTAGCAGAACAGATTACATTTTTACACTTCGGAAGAAACAGTGTACAGCATGCCTTCATTTGACACACAATACCAGACAAGCATTTCATAGATTTTAGAGAACAGTCTTCAGGTACACAATTTCAGTAAACACTTCCAACATTAATATGCAAATTAATCATTGTTTACTGAACTCATTCATTTTTTGTTCAATTGTTATTAAATACATTTTTTATTTAATACTTTTGGAAATGTTAAAATAAAATAAACAATCAATGATTTTTAAAATACTGTGACAATTACAAAAAAAGAAGGATCATTGCTTGATGAGACCAGTCATTATGTGTATGCCCTTTAACTTTATTTACATTACATTTATCCAAACATTTTTAAATGTCATCCAAGTAGATATGACAAATGACTGTGTTTAATAATATCAACTGACATCTTTATTGTGTAATTAATGTCACAGGATGCAAATAATGCAGGGTTTACATTTTTCTAATGTGTTAATTGAATAAAACTATGCATTAATTAGGCAAAAAAAAACTAATTTGCAAATAAAGACAGTGTTACTGGACAGACCTTTTATAAAATCTGAAATAGCGCCAATGAAAATAAAGGTTATTTGTATTTTTCTCACGGCAATAGTTATGAATAAATGCCTTTTCCTGCTCGAATTTTGGATGCATTAATTACAAATCAAATGTAATAGGTCTGCTGAATATTGTTCAATTAAACCATTTAAAAAATATATATTATTAATAAAAAATTGCAACAACTTCCTATTATTGTTACAATAAACAAAATATCAAAATACACCAGCAGTACTCAGTGTGTTGGTAGCAGCTCAGTTAAGTAGGATGAAGTCTTCTATGAAAAGCCTTTGGCACTTATGAGGTCTGTGTATGTGTATGTGTGTGTGTGTGTGTGTGTGTGTGTGTGTGTGTGTGTGTGTGTGTGTGTGTGTGTGTGTGTGTGTGTGCACATTGTCAGCGTTCACTGTAAATTTGTAGCGGATGGGCACTCATCACTACAGCCCGTCCCAGCCCAGCCCACCACGTTAGTGAATATGCATTATGGCTTATGGCTTCATTAAGTAGCAGCGTGTTATAAATTATGACACCGCACTGAACACACACACAGTCTCAGAGACAGCATGTGTATACAGAGGATGTTTTGCATACGCTCCAACGTTGAAGGACCACATAATGAAGAGAGCCCAAGCCTTGTGACAGCACAGAATCAACAGCACCAGCATCATGTTTCCAAAACCCTCCTATTATTTCTGACAAGATACGCAGAAGGCCTTCGACGCGGTGCAGATGTTGGATAGACACAGTCTTTACACAATTTAATGGGGAAAGTAAGTCCTGGGGATTCCATTGATATCCAAAGCAGCCGGCGTGCTGAGGCAATTACATGACACAACTTAATTAATGATTTGACAATGAGGGGAAGGGCATTGTTTTAGATGATTGTTATGTGTTTAAGGGGTGTTGCGCACACTCAAGGTTTCGCAATGATGCAAAGCGTGGTTCGCCATGTAAATGGGCGATTACCATATGAAAGCAGCACGCCCAACAACACCTGCCGACATCCTTGGAGCTGATGGAAATAAAAGGTCATCAAAGCATAGAATTACAAGGTGACCACCAAGGAAAAGCTAATTGCAATGAATAATGGAAAGCTATTGTAAAGTAATTAGCAAAGTAAAAGGCTGCATTTTAGGGTAATAGCAGCAAATGCAGTATGACTTCCATATTGGTAATTATTGAGCGTGGAAACCAACCTCATGAATGAAGCATTTTTTTACTTAGATGCAGTTGTTAATTTCACACCTTTTTTAACATATCAAAGCGAAATGTGTTCACGCTAAGATGGATAAATAATGTGTTCTACCCAGTTAACTACTAACAGCAACTTCGCAAAGTTTTTCTTCCCTCCATGAACTCCATGTGTGTGATAATGTAATTTAATGATGTGTTACTATCTACTGCCATCAATGCATGTTAGCTTCACTTCCCTGTTTAATATTTGCCTTTCCCTGACACTCTGATTCCAGGGAAGAAACATTCAAACTTTTGATCATTCCCATTTAGTGTTTCAGGATTTTTTTTTATTAGGCAAATATTTCCTTCTGAGTGTCAGAGAGGGTGAAACCTGAAGCCAGCTGTGCTCTCTCTCACATGTTTGAACAGTTAAGGACAAAAGGAAACGCAGGTTGACGGAAAATAAAAGAAAAATGTGTGGATGTGAATCATTTCTAAATTACGGACCTCTTTTCAACAATAACAAAGAAATGTGGACCTTTTGAAAACTGGAACATGTACATGAGCAGCACCCAGGGTCAAGGGCAACTGGAGTGTAAGAAATGAATTCCCAAGCAATAAAAACGCTACTTAAGCAAGATTGAGGGTGTAGATTTATTCTAAAGCACCAAGGGTCATTCTTCCCTCTCTCTGCATTGTGGGCGCATCACCTATGAAACAGGGACATGGGATATAACAGGAAGTGAACTTGTTATATGTGAGTTGTCCTCTTTGATGGTCAGACAACACAGTTATTTAAAAAAGCTGCTCTATAAGGTGATCATGACCTTTTACATTAGGTCAAAGCATTGATCTTTTATAGTCAAAAGCAACAAGAGGTTATTATTGTGTCTATCAAATAATGTATGTTTTGATCAAATGGTAGCTTTATAAAACATTTCTGCTATTATCATATCCTTTGTCAGACATTTCAGGGATTGTTATGATATCAGGGTGAGTTTGGAGTGCTTGAGAGAATTTTTTATTTATTTTTTTCTAGATTTCCTCTTTTTCCTAAAGTTTGTAATGGGAAGTTGACCTCAAGTAAAAAATAAAAGTGCTGTGTTTTAAGAGGGCGCAGATGCAAAATCCCACATGGAAATCTAAACGTAACCCTATGTATAGACTAAGAGCCACATTTGACCAAGAGGGATTTTCATGACTTGAGTCTCATCCATTAAATTGTACCCCTCTGTCTTTCGTCTCGGCACTCAACCAAACCCTCCACCCCTACACAGCTAAGGCGCATCTAAATGGTAATAAAGCGGCATCTCAATACAATATGTCCTCCTCCTTCATAGCATATTGTTGATTACATATTTTTTTGTTTTTTCTCCTATGGTTTCTGCTTGGGGCCCTCCAAAGCCCTGGCCAGCAGCTTTGTCAGGATGCTAAATGGAGGGCCGTGAGTTTAAAAACTTAAGGAGGCAGTGAAATATTAGCCAATGTGGGTGAGGAATGAGTGGCTGAGAAGCGCGGCGTGTCAGTGTTTAATGGTCGGACTCGGATGCATATAAGTTAGTCCAAGCATGAAGGGCAGTGGGACGCTCGCGTGGAAACGATGTCCCCTCCCCTCCTTCCCATCCCTCCTCCCATCCACAGACGCGTTCACACACATACACACTCGTACTGTCACACCCCACTCACACAGCTTTTAAGCAAGGAGCCCATCAGAAACTTGTCATTTCTCTCATTCACTCCGACAGCCTTGAGACACAATGCAGACTTACCTCTGTGTTGTACACCCCATATATCAGGAAGATGAACAGGCCCTGCAAACACAGACAAAGAAAGAGCGAGAGAAAGAGAGAAAGAGAGAGAAAGAGAGAGAGGAGGACAAAGTTGTTACAGTTGTTCTCTCTCTTATCTTCTAGTAAACCACAAAAGATAAAAAGTAATGAGTGGAGCAACATGTTCGATTAAGCTTGATTTCTACTCTTTTCTGGCAACACGGAGCTGAAGTAGACTGTCAAGTAATGAAGAAGAAGAAGATGGACTTTTATTAATCCCTTGTGGGGAAATAGTTTCCTAGGAGCAGTGTGCTGCCATTTTGAACAGCGCCCGGGGAGCAGTGTAGGGAACGGTGCCTTGCTCAGGGACACCTCGGTAGCACTTGGTCTTGCCGGGACTTGAACTGGTGACCTTCCAGTTGCCAAGCCAACTCCCTATCGACTTTGCCACCACCGCCCTAATGAGACAAGAAGAAAGACTTGAAATAGTCCAAATTGGGCCACCTCCACAATGTTAGTGTTGGTTCCGTCTACATGTTGGAGCTACTCAATTCAGCCCTCAAGCCATCAAAGGCTCAAACCCAAGGTTCCACATAGCTAAATTGAAATATAAAAGTATACAGTGCCTGTTTTCAGTCTGTGTTCTTAGACACTGAAACACACAAATAGACGATTGCTCATCAACCAACACAGATAAAAGATGTCAAGCTCACACATACCCACACAAAGTAGATGCATTGGAAACCGATGATACCAATACAAATAGCAAAAGATTATAAGGAAACAAAGACAGTGACAGAAAAACCACACACACAAAGCGCACACACACAAAGGTATATAAAGAGAGCAACTCAAGCCAGACGAGACTATCAAGAAAACCCATTGGAGGAAAGCAGAGAACGAGAGAGACAGAGGGAGCATAATGAAAAAAATGACACATAAAAGAAGATATTTCATTTTCACAAAACTCCACGGCTTGTACCCATGGTCAAAGAATGCCATGCCCTTGGATGCATAAAGGCTGCACTTTTGGTCACAGAAAAACAGCTATTTTTCATTCCAAACTATTGAATGTACAAGCTGTGCATTCGCCTTCAAGCCATAATGTAATACTGTTGCCTCAATGGAAACAGTGGAAACAACATTCTCAGAGCAACGATTGAACCGTGTCACAAAAGATGTACTGAAAAAATAAAAGGCAGATAAAAACCTATAAATTTCAAGGCTGACGGATACAGCAGATTCTTTGACTAGCCAACAATGCCTCCACTGGTCTAACACAAAAATAAAACTTTTAAAAGTACATCTCTCCCCTTTCACAGCTCAGAGTGTGTCTGTGTTGCTTCATCTTTGAACGAAGGTAAGGACACATCCTGAGGACAGGCAGACACAACCTGGTCAACGCATCAATCAAGTCGAGTTTGGAGTATCCAATTTTTGCCAGAGGGAGATCTCGATGCATCACCATTGACAACATGATTTGGAGCCCATTCAGAGTGACAGGCCGACGATAGCAACAGTGACGACCTCTAGCCCAAGCTACTGCCCATTCACCTCCTATCGGCTGCTCTCCTGTCCTCCAGGGACTGAATTGCCCTGTCTGTCGGGCTGTCAGGTGACATTTTGGGACATCCATCCTCTTTAAACTGACAATTCTGCTGGTCTCTGACATGCTGAAGACAACAGGCATAACAAGGGATCTCACCCTGAGACCTGTGACCATATCTTTATCCTTCTTACTTTCTATTTTAAAGTACAAATTGAGAATCATTTAGAGCACAGCACTATAGTAAGGGAGTTCACACACACTCACACAGCTATTTGGGGTTCAGTATCTTGACATTGTCCTTGAAGGACCCTTTGATATAGACAGGAGGGGCAAGGGATCGATCCTCACGACATTCTGATTGGTCTATTCTCTCTCCTATACCACATGGACCCATGAGAAACAAATAAACAATAACAAAAGACCAATCACCATCACAATTGTTTCAATTTCCAACTGTTGACTTAATCCTCAACTGTAACTGTAATGTGATGTCATTCAGTGTTTCCCCCCCCCAATGTTCTTGTTGCTCTGTGTTTCGTTGTTAATGAGTGAAACACACCGGAGTTGACGATCTGTGGGGTTTATTCTCCCAAAAATATAATTTACAATTTACAATTTAGGCATTTAGCAGACGCCTTATTCCAAAGCGACTTACAATTACCAATTACAGGGAAAAGCCTGGAGTAACCGAGGGCTAAGTGCCTTGCTCAAGGGCACACTAGTAGTACTGTTCCAGGCAGGATTTGAACTCGCAACCTTCCGATTTGTTGTCGAATACACTTTTCTCACACAAAAACACGCACTCACACACACTTTAGCACACAAGCACCCACGTACAATAATAGACAGTGGGTGGTTAATTTGCAACACATACCCTATTGTATTGCATTAGAATTGCAATTTCCAACTTATTGTTGCAATTTGATTATCATGTTTTTGATCATNCCCCTCCCTGTTACATTACCACATGTGCACAGTGTGATCAGGTTCAGGGTGTAGTTACCCACTCCCAACAGGCCCGGTTTGTGTAAACGCCTCGGAATTCTGTACATTTTAAATAAAAAAAGTAAAAGAAATCATGTGTATTAGCAAAGGGAAAGATCTGCTACACTGGTCCACCCTTCATTCGGTTTTATTTAAACATTAAAACAAGTAAAATGGAGTGCTCATCTATTACTTAGGCGCTTCATCAATAACATTTGTCCGTCTGATGTAAAATCGATACGACATACACTGACACAATACTAGAGCAATGGCAAATGTGCCATCATTTGTCATCGACTGGCAATAAAGATATGTCAGAATTGATTTTAGCCCATTTTCCTCCCACACTCTCTCTATCTCTCTCTCCCTCTCTTCCTTTTGCTGTAGCGGTAATAGAAAAAAATAAATGAATGTTATTATGATTGAGGCATGGTCAGCCTTGCCAAACTCAATTAATATTGGAGCAAGGGCCTGTAATGATTTGAGGGACTGTGTGTTTTCATTGTAATGCCCTGCTAGAGATGTTGAGAAAAGAAGAGGGATAGGTGGACGGATTGATGTTTGAGTGGGTGTATTCTCTGGGGGGAAAGGTTTTGTTTTGGCCTCCACTCAATATAGATGTTTTTAACAGACATACAAATTATACCTTGTTATTTTCGTCTTTCTTTTCTTAATTCCATTTCTGGGTTAGCTGCCAGAGTGTTTTGTGCTCCACAATGAAAAAGAAACCTGACCTTGGATTGATAGGGTTTACGGATCCTTAAATCATGTTCAAACTGGAGGAAAACTGTGTCTGTATGTTCGTTGTTTTCGTTGTTTCATTTTACTTTTATATTTTGAATATTGTTTTAATTTAATTAAATATCATACAGTGATTCACTTTTGTATTGTGCTAATATTTTCAGTTAAATACTGCGTTGTTGGTCAGTTTCATGCAACCCTGGTCAGAGAACACGACTGAGATAAATTCTCTTTAGATCTCATGTGTATTTATCAAGGCATTAGATGATACATGTAAACAACAATAACAAAAAAACATGTTGAACATCATCAGGAATGAGCTTTATAAATGATCACTTTTGTGCATTGTTTTCAAATTACGTTTCAGTGGCCATTTACGGTGGTCCATGCGTTCTCTGTACAGTTGCATCATGTGGCCCTACAGTATGAGTGTGTGCTCCACTCTTTGTCCACTGTGTGTATGTTGTGTGTCAGATTTGCCATCGTGGTTTGTTGCCGCTGGGTTGTGTGTACCCAAGTTGCGCTGGTGGTAGCGAGCAACATCTGTTTCGGGGTTGTTGTTCCTCTTGGCTGCTTTTCAATTGGATTTCCTCAAGCAGGGCCAAAAGCTGTCACCTCTGCCAGGCTCTGTTAGCAATCACTGCCGGCCCCTATATTAAGTAGGTGGTTCAGGGCTAAGCTAATAACTCTCCCTCCTCTCCTGAGCCATCACACACCAGTACCGGTGTTCCTGCTGGCCTCAGTGTGTGCCTGTTTGTAAGTGTGTGCGTGTCTTTGTGGGTGTGTGTGTGTGTGTGTGTGTGTGTGTGTGTGTGTGTGTGTGTGTGTGTGTGTGTGTGTGTGTGAACACACATTCGGTTTTCCTCTGGAGCTAAACACCCTGTAGAGGCAGGCTGGCTTGGGGGTCCCTTCCTCAATGTGACAGCCAAACTGACTGAATGTGTGTGTGGGAAAAACATCAGGGAGAGTCCTAATAGCTCTGACTGATTCATTTTCCCTAATAATGTACAGAAACGGGAAGAAACTTTGACCCTGTCCCTCCCCTCTTAGTGTAACGTGAAGAGAATGTTTGCATTGTTTTTGAATGTTTGCATTGTTTTGTAGCAAACTCCAGCTTCTCAGGATTGTATGTAATTATCACTTTTTCTCCCAATAATTTAAACTTAAATTAGACTAATGAAAGATTCAATTTGACTGAAGATGAATAGCCTTTTTCTTATCAGTTGAACAAATACACAACAAAGCACTTTTACATTTGAAATATTATTGTGTAATGTATAACACTGATATCCGTCTAAGAAGTTGCACTCAGGCATTATTATGCATGTTTATTTTTACTTTTACGGCATGGTGTTTGTTTCAAATGCAGCATTTCTATACAAGTAATTTTATGGTCAATCCCAAGTTCAATAAGGCTGGAGTTGGGGAAAGTATAGCTGGAAGTTGCAAAGCTTTTATTGGGTGGTGTTTACCTCGTCAAACTGACAGAGTGACAGGCTGCCCGTCCACCAGCCTGTGTGTCTGCCTTCATGTCTTATTGCCAGCTTCACTGGCCAGCTGGAGCAGTTGCACAGAGCTGGATTTGAACTGCGGACCTGCAAAGTATCAACTCCCTGTTTCACAGCTTTGACAGACACTTTGATTTGACATGCCATGAGCAGTTAAAGTGAAAGTTATGTATACATGTTAATTAAACTGTTTATGCGTAGAGGGGTCAGAGACATTAGCAAGCCCCAGCGCAGAAGTGTGAATTTCTTTGCTTTTCCCCCCATCACAGCGTTTTAACCTCTTCTGTCTCTCATTTCCGTAATGATTACCATGTGCAAGGGTAGAATTTTTCCTCCCCTTTTTGCCAAGTGCAGATGCAGATAGCTCTATTTGTGAAAAGTGTCTCTGTGTGTTTGAATTTAGGTTGGGATTTTTGACGTTGGGTTCAACTTGTTCAAATAGCTCTCATTTTTGGCATTGGGTGACACTAGACCCTGGAATTTTCTAAAAGGATGTGGAGGTTGCGGTATTCAGAGAAATCTGTTGGCCCAATTGAAAGAATTCATTTGTGAAAACTATACCTATTTAGATTTTTGATGTATTGTTGGACAAGTATAAATTATTTTTGACATTGAGCAATAGCAGTGCCTCAGATTCTCCTTACAACAGCATGGAACATGTGGTTTACAGTATTAAGAACAACGAAATACAGCTATCTCGTTTATGAAGGGTGTTATTTAGACAAGGAATGCCGAGATGGATGAAACGTTTTACTTCGTGCCATACCAATAAAGCAAAGATTTTTCAAACAGTGTTTTTAGTTTCAGTGCTTGCCCTAGAGCAACTTCATTTAAACAGTGTTGACATTATAGACCAACTAAATCTAACTAACCAATCCAACTAACTTCTGACAATTTATTTTTGTAAAGGCTGAATTAATTTCCCCTAAGCAGTCCATAATAAAAAGTTTTACAGACCATGTTTGTCTTTTTGAAAGTTTTCACCCAATTACTACAAGTCATATTGATGTGTCTTTCTTGTAATGCTAAACAATTGCTATTCGTATAAGCAAATTGCAAAATTGAAGTCACCCAGCTCAGGGGACATGGAAAGTAAGCTTTGACTGTTAGAGGTGGCTGGCCACAAAACACTGAAGGCCTGTATATACTGTAAAAAGAGACTTGTTTTGAGATCTATATTTGGAAACAGATTTTTGTCAAAGGCACCATGGATACATTACAGGGCATGACAATATGTACCAAAAATGACCTGGAATGATCCATAAAGCATCTTAGAATAAATAACCTCCCCCCAAAAAGTCACAAAAGTCATTATACCTCTTATCATTATATATCTAATGTTTACTTTTTATCCCTGCTCATATAAAAGGAGTGCAAAGCTGACAGCAGCAATTTATTAAAAGGAAAAAAACTGCCCTGCCAGTCGCTCTCTCCCTGCCAACACACTCCCCTTTTTTCATAGTTTTCATATCTTTACATTTAAAAATTGCTTCCCAAGGACAATATCATAAAATGTTTTCTTTCTAAAAGGTTTACCTGCCAGCGCTGTGCTCCCTAACTTTACACATATGGGAGGTCGGTGTAGATGAGGAAATAGGGATGAGGAAATAGGGATGAGGAAAGGCAAGGGGGGAAAATACGGAGAAGTTGTTCACCATTAGTTGGTTATTTGTAACACGGAAAGAAAGATGGGATGACTAACACTGATGATCTGTTGGTACTACAGCGTTGGTGGGAGCGTAAACATTCAAATGTATTAATTTAATTTGACTAATTTATTAATTTCTGCTGATTGTTATATAAAAGGGTTATATGTCATTTGACCTAGTATCATTACATTGCACTGACTTTTTTATACATAGTTACATTACATTGCATTTAGCTGACGCTTTTATCCAAAGCGACTTCCAATAAGTGCATTCGACCAGGAAAATACCAACTTGAAGAAAACAGAATCATATAAGTACCGTACATCAGGTTTGAGCCAAAACATTTCAAGTACTACTCAACTGGCTTTAGATAAGCCAGTTCTTTGTTAGTATATACAGTAAGTGCTTTGTTAGTAATTGTATTGCTCGAAGTGGAGTCGAAAGAGATGAGTTTTTAGTCTGCGCCGCAAGATGTGTAAGCTTTCTGCTGTTGTGATGTCAATGGGGAGCTCATTCCACCATTTTGGAGCCAGGATAGCAAACCCACGTGTTTTTGCTGATGGGAACTTGGGTCCCCCTCGCAGTGCGGGTGCAGTGAGCTGTTTGGCTGATGCAGAGCGGAGTGAACGTGCTGGGGTGTACAGTTTAACCATGTCCTGGATGTAGGAAGGGCCAGATCCATTCGCAGCATGGTACGCTAGTACCAGAGTATTGTCTATCATTGTCTATGATAATCTATTTAGCAATAATGAAGATAGCCCTGATTCTATTGTGGTCTATATTTCTCTCTCTTTAACTCTGCTGGCACAATGTTCTGTAATTGAATGTGGAGATCTCCTGTAACTATAATATACATTCACCACTGACCTTTCCTGGAATAAGCAGTTCCATTGATACAGTTTTCCATTATAGCATTACATCGATGTAAGCAAAACCTTCATTATAGCAGTGTTTTTGAAACCACGCTAGTAGAAATTGAATTGATAAAGGAATTTGTGTACACATGTTAGTGATGGAAGAAATTATAGCTCGGTGAATGTGGATCAAATATTCATCCATGCTATTTTTGATTAATTACTTATTTAGCAAATGTTTAAATTGCCTGGTTTATTTGTAGGTTTTACGAGAAACACACTGTATTCAGTTTCATTTGATATATGCTTGAAAATAGGGTGTAACATGTAATCAATTATAATAATAAGATATCATATGATGCCCATTATATGATGCTTGTGGAAAGTATCTTTAAGCTAACAACTCCAATGGCTAATGAACTTTGTCTACTAATTAAATTAAATGAGTAAATGTGTGAAAGCATTTCAATATGTTTCTACTGTCTGGCAACTGGTTCACTTAACTTTTAATTGCAATTCAAACTGCATTTTACCTAATAATACAGGAGCGTTCAATATCTTTAGACAGGATATACTAACCTCATTATCTGCCTTATATCTCTATATTTTGACAGTAAAGTAAGCCTTTTATTCATGTGCACACACATTTAGGCTCTTAAGTAGAAACATTTACACAAACACTGAGATAAAGCTTTTAATGGCACAAAGGAAGTTTTTGGTGTATCACCTCGAACATGTAATGCACTCAGCCGACACTTTTAGACACAGTGAGGTACAAAGACAGCAGAGGAAGAACTTGTTAAACTTCTAAAATAATGTTGTTAATATTACACACAGCCGGGAGTAAACAGTATAACAACATTAAGTGAATTAACTTACAATTATTTTAGGTAAATTGATCTCTAAGATTTGTTCTGTCTGCTTTTCCTTTAAACAAATGCTATTTGGTGTCTCGCGCTGCAGCATAATAATACATACCTCTGGGGTAATAATGTTTTCAGGCAAACACAGTGTTTGTTGGCTTTAACTTTTTAAACATACAATTGTTCCCTAATTAGCTCGATGCTAATTAATTTATGCTTCCCTGTTTGATGTACAGTATGGCAATACTTTGAAAGCAATTGCATTCTTTCTTTGCATAAATTTGTAGCATTTGCTGCCGAGTTCAAAAGAAGCAGGACTGGGTTTAGAAAAGCACACATGCATTTAAATAATGTGCCCCATTTTTGTCTCTGTTTGTTTTTAGTGGGAATATGAATGAATTAACATTTTAAACAATCCATCATTATTGTTGTGCTGCCACTTATTTTTAACTCAATTATATTTTAATAGATCATTTTTCCTAATGTGCACAGTATGTTCTCCCCACTTTGTTCACTACACAACAAAAGATTAATTACAAATAAGAGGAATGATCAAAAACATGATAATCAAATTGCAACAATAAGTTGGAAATTGCAATTCTAATGCAATACAATAGGGTATGTGTTGCAAATTAACCACCCACTGTCTATTATTGTACGTGGGTGCTTGTGTGCTAAAGTGTGTGTGAGTGCGTGTTTTTGTGTGAGAAAAGTGTATTCGACAACAACAGTATGTTATGATAAACTCTATACAATATGTAGGTGTCTGAATCTGATTTTATCAATGAATATACAAGATTTTGATTGTTTTTCATAAATAAAAACAACAATAAAACTCATATTTTACCCTGCAGTGGTCAGACACCATTATTTAAACCATGTTTATTAAAACAGAAATACATTTATTTAAAGGAAATACATTCACCCTCCATTAGTAGAAATGCATTTCTACCAATGCCTTTGACCTCGTCTGTAATGCATATATTTATTTTTGCTTCATTCTCAAATGAAGTACTTTCAAATGTATTTAAAAAATAAATATAACAGTCGGTGGCCTATGACTCTCAGTGTTTCCCATACATTGATTTATTTGTGGTGGACCGCCACAATTAAATATCGTCCGCCACANCGCCACAGAAAGGCCTGTTGTATACCTAAGTATTTTTAATTAAACAGCTCTCTCCACTCACCGCATGCTTTCCCTTACCAGTTCAAAGACAAAGTAGGAGTCTTTGAACTGGTAAGGGAAAGCATGCGGTGAGTGGAGAGAGCTGTTTAATTAAAAATACTTAGGTATACAACAGGCCTTTCTGTGGCGCCCCCTTGTCAAATTGTATGTGATCCCACTGTCAATCTCCGAGGGTGTTTTCTAATTGCATAGTTTTCCACTGACAAGAGAAGAAGAAAAATGTGGAAGAGAAAAGTCCTGAGAAGCAGCAGCTGGGGACTGGGTTTGGTTCATAGGAACTGTACACATGGAGACGCACGTGCATACACACATATTGTACATAAGTTGTTCCGTTTACTGAAATTATCATGTGTTCTGTACATATACAGATGTCAGTGGAGGCAGAATAAATACACATATTTGTATAGAACAAAGTACACAATTCTGATGTATTCAAATAAATGAATCAAGAAACACTATCAATCTGAAACACACTTATACTGCACACTAAAGACTAGCAGCTTTTTGTAGCCTAGAGACGCCTTACCTAAATCACATAAGGAAAATAATCAAACCAGTCCCTTGGGTATAATGACATTATCCCTAAACTGGCAATCATACCAACTTCAACTGTTGGAAAGCATAACTTTTCACACGTTCAATTACCATTTAAAATGCTTCAGAACCTGTTTCCATAATACGCGATTGTAAATATGCAACCTAAATTCATAAGCACTGTGCACAAAAACCATAAGTTACAAGTGTTTATAAGTTTTGCACAGCAGTAAACACTGACCTTCACTGGAATCATGCACATACATTTATATAAGAATGCACAAAGGTACAGTTCAAGGAATCAAACTCAGATTTCTATCCTGGCCAGTATAGGAAATATGCCCCTGTATGCCACCAGAGCCTCAGCTTACAATCTTTCTATGCAAATGTGCCTAACCTGTGAAAACAAATAGGTGGCACAATGTGTTTTGCATAAAGAGTGTCAACTTTACTCAGGGAACAATGGGATGTTTACCCTTGGTCTATTGTTTTTGAGTCAGTGTGTCCAGTTATTCATATGCATACATTCCTAGGCATGAAAATCAAATTTAAAATCAACTGACAGATACATGTGTACACACAAACACACACCCACCTTATACACATGCACAGTAAGGTTTGTACAGGACACCTAGAATTGCACCGCTGACAAGACTGTGTTGCAGTGCCCTTGACTAACAATGACAAATGGATGCAATATGCAAAGTCTGAACAAGTTCCTTTTGGGTACAAAACAGGAAAAAAGATTGCTCCAGGTACCATTATGGGATGCGTTTGCTCTCCTGTTTCCCAGCTGAGGCGAGCCGAGCTGAGGTTAATGGCATGTGTCAAGATCAAGAAGTGTGTGTGTGTGTGTGTGTGTGTGTGTGTGTGTGTGTGTGTGTGTGTGTGTGTGTGTGTGTGTGTGTGTGTGTGTGTGTGTGTGTGTGTGTGTGTGTGTGATGAAAGAGAAGGTAGAAAAAAGACAGAGATAATATTTCAACTATTTAGTTTAGTCTTGTATTTAGTTAGGATATGGATTGTAGGAAATTATGCAATTTCAACTGAAAATACTTTTTAAATGTGAGTGATAATGATTCAGTGTGTGTGACTTTCGCAAAGTTATTTTTTTAAACCTCATTTAACAAACAGTTTTATCTATTGAGTTGTTTCTGTCTTGTTGCTTTCCAACCCTTTAACATTTTCAAAACTTCTGAATCAACTCGTAAGCAAAAGAAAAAGGTTTTTACAATCCAAGGGCATTATAATTACCGGTACCTTTCAACTTGAAAGATAAATGGTCAGTAGCTCAGAAGACAGTACTTCTGAGAAATAAAATGAGTTTAAATAAGTCAGACAACTTTTCAACTAAAAGCTAAATGGTCAAAAGACAACAGCAAACTCAAATAATTACCAACTCCAAGCGATTTTCTGAGTGTAAGATTCAGTTTGCATGTGTGGTTCTATGTCTGTGTTCAGATAAATAACTGCATGGACCCACCTCTGTGTGTCTCTGCATCTACGTTTTTGTGCATGTGTGTGTGTGCGCGTGCATGTGCGTACATTCTGCTATAGCACCGCCAAGATGGCAGGGTGTATCCATCATGATAAACCGGCAAACTCGGCGACTGTCACATGCAATCACACTTCACTACGGTTCGCAGGACTTCAAAGTGAAAATGAATGGTAGTTCATCGACATGAAGACTTCATATATCTTCGTTTTTTTCCTGCTCTTTCTCTTTTATTTTTGGGGGAGACTTGTCTCTTTACTCCCCGCCTTTTGGTGTGAGGATCACTTGTGTTTTTGTCACTGTCTGAAATGCATGGTGGGACACATGGGTTTTGAAAAAGAAATCTATTCCATCCATCATTTTCTATCAGGGAATCAGAAATGTGTTTTACTCTCGTTTACACTCAAATATGACACAAAAGGGTTTGAAGAAATTAATGCTTGCACATATATCCAAACGCAGTTCACGACATCAAGGTTAAATGTATTTATATATGTGATAAAAGATTTTAAAAAGGGAAGTTGTGGCGGGTTAAAGCTGCATTAGTCAAAGTATGACCAACAGAGGGGGCAACATGAATAAAAACACATGATCAAGTTCTTTTGACTTCTGTTTTAGCAAATATTCCTTCAAACAATTCAACAGAAAGGAGCACCCTAGGCAATGCCAGTGAGATCCCATTTAATACCACCTGTAAATGTATTTAATGTATCAATCAATTCAAAAGCATTTATTTTCACAACATTTGCAGGAACAATATCTGTCTCTTGCCAGATAGTGCTCGACTAATAACTTCTAATTCGCTTTTTTGAGCAAATGGGCTAAAAGTGGCTTCCTACGATTACAAAATATTTATATATAAAAAACTCTTCGTTAAAAACACTAAACAAAACTAATACAATTACAAAAAAAGTAGGCACCAAATCAGCAACTCTTTCACATTAAAAGAAGTGTTTGGATTATGTTGATTTTATATTTTTAAAACATAAGGCCCTATTCAATGTCAATTAGGTATAATACTGTTGACATGATCGCACCAAATAAATGCCTTGATGGTAATGGATATAATAACAGATGGAAAGTGAAGATTGAAAAGTTTCCATGGCACGATATATAATTGAACATGGCAAGTGTTAAATGTGATAATCATCACATTTGTAACCACTAGAGAGTCAAATAAGCCATAATAGTGCCAGTGCTGCAGCTCTCTCTCACCACGGCATGGTTTGCCTTTAATCTAGTAATGACTCTGAAATGACACCGTGCTTTAGAAGGCTGTGGAGATGAGGCTATGGGTCTCTCTACATCCCTCTCTCTTTCTCTCTCTCTTTGCCCTGGCCCGGGCCCCGCTCTCACTCTCCAAGCCGTTTGATTGGCACATGCTTTCACTTAATGAGGGATAATTACTAAGGAAAACAAGTGGGAGACCACATCTGCTCAGTGTAAAAAGAAGTCCAGGCCTGGTGCAATCTGTCAGACGGGACTTTCAGGTTGTGTGTCTGTGTGTGTGAATGTTTTACCCACCTTCTGCTGCCTCCCAGTCCAACACCAACCTGCCAGGACCCTCCCTCCACCCTTCCCCGACAAGAAGCAGATTAATAGGAATCAGCATGTGTCTGTAAACACTCACAGGGAAGAGTGTATATCTGTGTGTTGACGCGCATGGGAAATGACCTAGGGTATCTGTCGGGGACAAGCCAGGGGCCACAGCAGGAAGGGCAAGAGGCCAGTGGGGACGATCAACATCCCAATCAGTGTCCTGCTGCCAGAGCTGTTGTTCCCCGCTCCCATCCATACTGTTTTGTTTACTTTCACACAATGCTGTAATGGTATTTAGAATACCCAGGTAGCCGCCCTGCTCCCAATAAATCATCTCTCCAAGGGATGTACATTGTGCTAAAAGGCCTCTTAATGATCTGTGCATGTTTACGGGTGATTATAGTCTAACGCTAGTGCTGTAAATCAACATTTTAAAGGGCTGTATGTGGGTACTGTCAAGATTTTGTTTCGAGAGACTGGTAAAATTACAAGGGGCATTTTTCAATACATATTTAGAAATATGTGTGTTAAAAATCCACTCTCAACACATTATGATTGTGTTTGGCCACGATATACTGTACACACATAACTATCTGTCGATAAGGATTTAATATTGTGAGTATTCTAACGTAAGTTCAATGGCTTAATTTAAGCTATTGACAGCTGTCTCTCAACAAAGGATGATATTTCACATCTTTCCCCATTAAACCTCTCCAAGGTTTCCCCTTTTCATTGATACACGGGCATGAAAGAAGATCTAATGTTTAAAATGGAAACTGAATATCAAATTGAATCATTACAAATGTGTATAGGTACAGTTAGACTTATGTGCGGTTTTCATTTATTTAGTGAGAAATGCATAATTATTGTAGAAAGAAAACTGTTCCAACAGGCCAGCTGTCTAAACCGAAATGTATCATGAGGCGTAAATCAAGTTTAAAATTAAAGTAATAAATACTAATTTGTTGCAAGTGCATTTGTTATAAACCATCTAATATTAATTTAATCTTGGACCATTTTGGATTTTAAGTAATATGGGATTTAGCTGCTTCTATTTGTCCTTAGTTGGTCCATGGACCAGCATGTGTTTAGTTAAACTACCCGGCCTTTATCGTCTTATAAACCCGTTTGAAAGACAACCCACTTTTTATGAATCTAACTAGATAAAAGCTGCACAACACAATCACATTAACCATCTAATTAAATTATTTAGAAAGAGAAGAGAGACAGCAGCGTTTATTTGCTTTACCTTAATGCAGCTAAAGAAAATGGCTCACGTGTAAACCTGAACTGATATTTGACAGCCTTTTAACCTCCCGACACCCTCGCCCACCCTCCCCCCCCACATCCCACCCAGCCACTAGAAGAACAACAGGGTTTTGCTTTCTTGCCCTGCGCTGACCCAGTTCTCACTAATTACCCACAAAGTACACATCAAAGCCGGGCAAAGCTACAGATGTGCGGCACCGTGGCAGGGTAAGGGAAACCAGGACCATCCATAGTCACCACCAGCCATCACTGATATGTGTGAGTTTGTGTGTGGGCACATGTGAAGTGGTGTCAGCCAATACAAAAGGCAAGGCGGTGAACTTATAAATAGAACGGTCATTGTTTGGACATGGGTAATTTCGGTTGTCGAAGTTGTTCCTGTGTGGTTTGGACAAGGGGAGGAGGGGATGTGGAGAGGTGAGGTCATGAAGTTGGTAGTCAGCTGATGGGATAATGCGCATGTTGACATGCATATACGCACACACACAGACATAAAATAATATAAAACACACAGGTATTTCTAAATGCATCAAAGCAAGGATGATAGCACAAACAAAAAATTCAATAAGTAAGCAAATTAGAGTTATCTGTCTACCTCCTTCTCTGACACACACACACACACACACACACACACACACACACACACACACACACACACACACACACACACACACACACACACACACACACACACACACACACACACACACACACAGAAGTGCAGACGTATAGGTCTGGTAGGGCAGGGGCAAAGGGGATGGTTTGCTTTCTTATGACACAGGCTATTACTAAATTGAGCTGGCAGGTAATTCTAAGGCAAATAAATGCCGGCAGGTTTAACACAAGGAGAGGTCTTAGGGGTGCCGCCGTGAGCAATGACAGGAATTTTTCTCGCCTCTTTTGACAGGAAGCCTATTATTCTCACCTCTTTATTTTCCCAGGCTAGTTTTTTTAAAACTGATCTCTCCCATAGCATTTCATCTCTCCCCAAAAATCAGTCGGTCCTCATCTGAATTACAGTCGCTCCACGCTCGCTTGCTTGTCCTTCTTTCCACTCCCAGACTTAATATTTACAGTATAAGAGAATATAGGTTGATTTATTAACAGCTTCTTTCAGTGACTCATTCTCAGTTTGTTTCAAGGGTACTTAGATGGCCATTTTTAAAAAAGGCATTTCCCTACAAAAACCTTGATGATAATGTGTTGAATTAAGCGTCTTTGGTAAGAAGTCCGCTCCTCCAGCGGATGAATATACAGCATTATGAAATGTGCAACAGAGCTCTAATGTTAATGCCATTCAAACTTTTAAAAAACAGATAAAAAAACATATAAATACAGCAAAAGATGAAAAGAGAGAAAATAGAAAAAATAAGAACAAGCTAAGACAAAACACACTATAAATACTCTACTTAAAAAGCTGTGCTACATCCTCATTATAAGTGCCATCTCAGAGAAGCGTGGTGGGAGTCAGCGCTGACCTTGGTATCCCGTTTGAATATTGTTTTAATGCCGCGGCTGGTAATTGAGGATGCAACGCAAACAGTGGACTCTTTTTCAAAGGGAAAGTTATTTTTCCCAGGCAATGGGAATGCAAACAATCATGTCGTGCATTTATTTGTTTGTTTTTCAACCCCACCTCATAATTATACAAGACACTAATTAAAATATGGATTTATAAATAAATCTCCATGATTTTACCTATGACTACATTAACTTAAAAGTTTTCATCACCCTTGCATGTGTTTTTTTCTCATTTATAAGGCAAAGACTTGTTTTAAAGCATTGTTTGTTATCACTTAATCAAATTCAACATTTATAAAAACATAATGTATTTGTTTAGTGTGTAATTAAAGGCTACTCTTAGTGTGCAATAGCATGAGTATTTTAGTACTCTTTTTCAATAAAACAAAGAATACAAGTATTTGAAATGAATTATTAATGTATGTATAAATACAGTATTTTCTTCCATAAATATTATTTTGTCAGCAAATGATTACAAACTGTTACTTCTGTATGTCCTATTTTTCATTTTGTCAGAGTAGCAGTCAAGATGAAGTACGTTAAAAGAAAAAGGCAAATGTGTTTCTCTTTGCTTTTAAAAAGATATGTTTAAAAAAAGAGCATATTATCCACAGTTGCTTACTGTCCCAGTATTTCCAGTAAACTCCTCTCCATTGGGAGAGATGGCCGTTGTTCTAAATTGCGTGTTGTGTGATACAGCCCACTCTCATGAGAACGTTGAGGGAATATGGTTCCTGCTTTCTAAAACAATCCAAAATGAAAAACATTTCCCTCCTTAATTTGACCGATGAAAGGTTTGCCATGTGTGCGTGTGTATGCTCCGGCACGTGTCCCTGTATATGTGCATGTAAACATGGACAGTGCGCGAGTAGGCGGCAAGGACAGGGTTACAGCCAAAGCTTTACTGATATTACATTTGATGATATTTAAAATATATATTATTTTATCCTTCTGTGGTAGCTTCACGGACACATTAAAAATAAATCTGTGGAAAAAATCTGAGTGGATTTCACATCAAAATGACATATTGTATATTCCTAGCATTTTTGGAATATGTTAAATCCAAAATCCAACTTTCATAAAAACTAAAAAAGTCAATTTAAATTTGAGCTATCAACAAGTCATCGTTATTACCAGCTAGACTGGGATCTTTTTTTCTTTATGTGTACTTCTACCATTAAATGTTTTCATTGTATTTGCTGTCTCTCTCTTGTTGTTGTATATCTTGTACATTGACAGTAAGCATGTTCCTCCTGCCAGTATTTTGGTTGGGTTTGAGTCAGCTTTTTAGCCTTAAGAAAAAGTGGTTTACATAGGTTGTACATATATATTACCTACTTTTATACCCTGATGCAATCCTTGTCATAATATAAATGACATTAAAAGCAAAACAAATTATTTGCGAAATATCCGCAATATAATCAATCCTTAAAGGAATGTATGAGCCCTCACTTAAAACATTGTATAGCAGCAAAAAAGAGTTAGGGAGGGGAAGCAGGAAAGGAAAAATGTGGCTTTGAATGGGCCGTTGTGTGTCTCCAGATGAGAGGACTGGAGATGACTGACTGGGAAACTGGGTCCAAGTTCTGGTGTTTTTGTTTCTTCTGCCAAATGAGAAATTAAAATAACTCCAACTCTTTGGTCAGTAGGGGGGTTGTGGTGACAAGTGGTTACACACAATATTAACACACACACACATGCACACATCCTCACAGCTACAATACTTATGAGAGAATTACATGAATTCAAGCTTCGTAAGATTGGAGGTACATGGTCATACGTGGACACAGACACACTTTTGGAGTATGCTCAGTGAAAGCCGGCCAAAAAATCTTTCATTCACCGGTTTACTCTCTGTTTTTGCTCTCTGCTGTTTTTTTGTTTGTTGCGGTTTTTTCTTACTTGGTCAATTTAACAGTGAATGCTCTACAATTCTATATTGGACAGTAAGGGGTTAGGGATGAAGTCAAGATATAAATTATAATTTGTAGGGTGAATATTTTTGATGCACCAGAATTTAGGAGGCACAAACCAAACTGCTACGAGACAGCAACAACAGCAAATCACACCTGATTAATAAGCGACAGTGTTAGGCAAAGCAGAGACCCCAATATGGATCCACTTACCAGTACATGTGATTTATTTTGTTTTCTAGATCAACAACAAGGAAGGAGACGGTTTTACTCTGGCTTTTACAAGAGCCTCAAACTGCAGGTTGACTCAAGGTAATATTAAGGGCACACTTTGTCCCACTTATAATGTATAGGAAAGTTTTCACTCTAGACTGCCTCCTGTTAGGCCTAAATACCTAAATAAGAGCTCCCCGTAAAAATCATCATGCCTCAATCACACATGTTTATTTTGTACTCTGTCGCACAATTCAACAATCAGAAGACAAAACAAATATAATATATCATAAGATCACTTGCACATGTGAAAATGTTTTGGAATAAACACCTTCTAAAGTTTTAGGTACATTATTAGCAATTGTAAAGATATAATCAGCATAAATAAATACCCACACAATCCAAAGAGGACCGTTTTAAGATTTGTAAAAAGTCCTTTCACGTTTTTATAAAAACAGTTTTATCTAAAAATGCATTATTGTGTAATGTGATCTACTGAAACTATGTGTAACTGTATTTTTTGTGTGTAACTAAAAACATGACCCACTTTTATTTGACACAGGCCTGGCAAAGCCCTGATAATATAAAAGATACAATTCAATGTGCAGACCACGATTTTACCTCTGTGTGGACAAAACGATTACTTAACAATTGAGATGGCTCTGAGCGTGGTCTAATATCAAGTGCACTCGGCTGTGGTTTGCATTATACTGGAAAATATATTATTACTATTATATAGTAAATACATTTCAAACTATATTTAGACGCTAAGCAGAATTAAAATTCAATATGTGCTGGTTTCAGAAGGCTCATACTGATGTTTATGTTTTGGAGTTGATTAACTTCATCCCATAACTTGGAGCCATTTACCGTAATCAATTTTGAATATTGTAGAAACAATTCTGAGAGAAGACGGACCAACATTTCATCAAGTTAGTAAATCAGCTCTTAAAGCAGGGCGACCTAAACATCAGAAAAAAAAACTTGGAAGTAAGGCAAAAACCTCAGTGACATATTTGTTTGTGTGCTCCAAATGAATGATTTTGAGAAGAGTTAAAGCAATATCACAATATGGTTGATTGTCATAATACAAGTCTACTTTATAATATTATATGATCACCCGACCAAAATAAAAGCAAATGTAGGTGAAATACATGTAATGACATGCTAAATGTTTAAAGATCACATTTGATCTTATTTTTCTATCCATGGTCTGTGATATCAGAAGTGGTTTGCATTGTAAAATATGTACTTCATTAATCTGAGCGTTTCCCTGTCTGCCAGTGATAATGCATTCCATTTTTTTTTTTACTTAGTTAAACTGGGAATAGAACCACTTACGCCAGTAGTACAGATACAATTTGTAGTAACTGAGCCAAAGGCCAAACAAAAAAGAAATAATCCCCCCCTCTCAAACAGTCACTTCTGATGCTGTAAAAGCGTTGCTTACTCACACAACAAATCTCCCATGAGGCAAAAATCAATAAGCAGAGCAACACTGTATTGACCATAGCTATATCTTGGATACACTCTCATGTCATGCTCCACTAGCCAAGTGTGTGAGTGTATGTTATTGAAGCAGGGGGTTCTGTATTTGTTTCAATAGAAAACAAATATTCATAATGAAGCAATAATTTGCATTAAGACTATGCCTCAGGTAAAAAAGCTGCTTTCCCACTCGGTGTCTAATATGGCTTAAAATGGTCTGATGTGAATGTGTCCATCATTTAAATCCCCATCGTCTACTTGTGGTTACAGAAACACCCGTGTAAAATGAAAATAATGCAAAAAGATAATGTAAAAACAAAGCAGTTTGTGATCTTTAAAAATCGGGACTTTTCGATGATGAGTAAAACAATTACACTGAATGATCAAATGTACTACTTTTTTTTCTTTTTTTTTTAAAAGGTCCCTAATAAACCTTAAAGCGAGCTGCTCTTTCATGCTTATTTAAATAGTGTTACCACTTCCAGCCGGTGATATTAGCAAGTGAGGAAGGGTCAACACCGTGTGCAACATTTCTTCTGAAATTCAGAATTTCCAATAAAGCATTACACAGTTAGTGCATAGACATATTCAGCTTCTTTTGGTTACAGAGTTAACTTACATTTAACCCTGAGTAAAATGATAAATCTAAATTCTAAAGCTTTACTGATTGACTCTGAAATCTCATTACCGCTCGCCAGTCTGTTCATTTCATAAGAAATAGGAAAACAATGTTGTCATCAGTTGCTGGCAAATAAAATCCCTTAATGTGATGTGAATGAAACGGCTGGGATAAATTCTCTTATTGATTTCTCCATATTTCCACACTGTGATGACAAGGCACAGGGTTGCCCTCCTCAGGCGGCAAACTGACATAACAGAAACAGAAAAGGACACATTCTTGACAAATAACTTGCCTGCAAAGTTATGAAACAAACTGCACTCTTAACAACTTGCGGACAATGATAGTTACCCTAACGCGTTCTCTACGACTCCCGAACTTCCCTCACCTCTCTACTTTGTTTTCTCCCTCTCCTCATGTCTCTCCCCCCCACCTCCTCCCTCTGCAGCTCAAAGTTATTGATAGTTTAAAGTTATGGCCTAATAATAAGATGGACACTGCATGGCCAGGAGCCTATTATACCCAGGTAATGGATAGTGCGGGGTTTGAATGACATTGCCCAGAGATTGGATGACAAAGGGTGGAGCGATTTATGGGCTACCAAAAGAGACCCCCGTCCCTCCGCACACACGCACGCACGCACGCACGCACGCACGCACGCACACACACACACACACACACAGCAGCAGCACGCCATGCTATTTATCTCTAGCTTGATAGGGAAGCAGATGAGGCATGCCTGTATTTATGGTCAAGATGTTCATAAAAAACTACTAGCTCAGGAAGTTAGAATCTACTGAGAGGAACAGCATATCAACTTAAAACTCTTTATCCCCCCACAAATGCTGTCAAACTTAAATACATTATTACAGTTGTGTGTTTTTGATGATCTAAGTTTAATTTAAAGTGGACCTATCATGCTATACTTGAATAATATATTGTAGAGCAATACCTATATAAAACTTGTCTGTGAAGTTTTTTTTTCAAAATACCAAACAGATCATGCATTTTAGCCATGCCTCATTTCGCTCTATTTGCTGTATTCCAGCCCTGTCTTCACAAGGGCTGATTCTGTGGCAAATGAGCTGCAGCGTGCGGCGTGGTCAGCGAGGCACGAGCGTCATGTTACCATGCTGTTACCATTCCACGGCAACCTCTCATTCCCCTGATAGGTGGAGAGTTGCCCATATAGGCGGAGCTCCCCGTTTCTGACGTCAGAACAATTTCAAATCTGGATCAGTCTGTATCAGATCCGTTGCAGGCCCGTTTTTAGAGATGTGGGTATGGAGGAAAAGAGAGAGGGTTGTGTTTTCTGACACTTGGTGAGTTCCCTGACACACCGGGGACACATATTCATGTATAAAAGACGTAAAAAAGTGCATTTTGCATGATAGGTCCCCTTTAAGTTAGACATTAAAAATGTTCCTAACATAGATCATTTGAAACCCGCTCATTTCAAAGATGCGTGATATAATAACTACAAAAACAAATAAAATGCTTCACAATAACCGTCAGAGTAGTTAGGGAAGAATAAAACATCAAGTGTGCGATTTCAGGTTTTGTCAATGTCACAAATCCACATAAACAACTTCTGTGCATGAGTGATGAAGTGCTGATACAGTGTTTTAGATACATGTATGTGGAGGATGCTACCTCACTCAAACTGAGCATAATTGGCGCCAGTTAATGAATCAAAAGCCTTGGGTGCTGAGAAGAGTACAGAAGACATGCAGGGGTGTTAGGTCCGCAGTATATTTGCTCCAAAGGCCTGGTCTCTATTGAGAAAAATAACGCCAACAGCAAAAGCACTTCAGACAGTGTTGTCAGGATAAAGGGGAAAGAGTAGGGAGGGCTTTAGGGAGTGCAATGAAAAAGGCTTGTCAACATTATCTGTTTTATTGATTTAACAGTAAAGGCTTGCCGCTTAAGCTTTATGTTGCTTTGCCTGCCACCATTGAAAATACAACAGCTGCAAATAAAAAACGATTTCCTAAAAAAACGTGAGCATTTTTTATTTTTGTATTTTATTTGTATCTCCTGCCTTCCAATTCAGGTTTAGCATGTATTGTTGTTAAGGCTGTTACACATTTCATCATCTTTATGAGTAGGCATTATGGAACCACCATGTTTAACTGTGTTCTCCCTCCCAAAGGGATCAGTGGCATTGCACACCGTCTTCTGTCGTAATGTAAGTTATAATTAATGTACTGGATCTTTAACAACACTTGCTTTTATGATTCAAATTATAATGTTAGTATATAAATATATTAGAGCATCAATATTTTTACAACTAATTTCTGTGGACCATGAATGTGTTTATTTAATTTCACTGCAATCCATCCAGACATTTCAATAATGTCAGCCTCACTGTAACAATGGGTACAAAGTCAGGGGTTTCACCAAGTTTAGTATCAAGGATATGCAGGATTCCTAAGAGAGGCCATAGGTCTCTGTATAGAAAAATCACAGCAATATATCCCAGTAGTTCAGACATTTCACTGTGGATTTAGAGGTATTATACTGAATAAAATAGTTTGACCTTCATGAATTCCTGTGCAATCCAAACAAGATATTTCACTCTAAATCACAAGTTTCATCCAGATACAATATTAAATGTATTGATTGGAAAAATCAGTTTCATTAATCAACAAATCAAAAGTTGAAATCAAAAGCCATCAAATCCAAGGAGAATGGTACAAATAAGTCCACAATATTTCAATTAGTGAACAGAAACAGCCACAGCACCACAGTAAGTACTCCAGTTCAAGATGGATGGATACATTTAGAGCTGCAGAGGATTTTGAGGATTGCCCTTACAAGTGTCCCAACACCCCATGCAGAGCAGAGAGCAGTGGGGTCAACAGAGTGTGTCGCTGGAACAGCTTGGTGCCCGGTAGGGTGTCTGTTGTGTCCTGACCTGTTGCGGATTATCAAAGAAGCTTTGTGACATGGTTGTGTCAGACGAGCCGGGTATAACCAGAGGCCTCCTGCAGCTACCCAGAAACCCAGTCAACACACACAAAAGCCAAATGATATCGGTTATTTTATGTTTTTGAGAATGAATGGTCATGTTATCGCCCTGACCATATGAAAAGAAGTTCATAAATGCAACAACATTCAAAGGAGGTCGCACTGAGCACTGTTGGTATTCTCTTAGGATCGGTTTGTTAATGTTGTGCTGCAAAAGAGATATTTGAGGACTTAAAACGAGGCCAAAGTTGCAAGCACCATCACCGTCTTACTTACTTTGTAAAAGTATAAATAGCATAATTTAATTTGAAATATATACGAATTATGACACGTGTTGTGAGTAACAGAATGCATAGTGAGAAAAGATAATGATAAACGAACATGGCTTTTTTTCACTGTTACAATTAAAATACCAAAGTCAAAAAGATAGACATGGAATGACCAAGAGAGGAAGGCGTGTAGACAAACAGAATAAATGCTGACTGACGGGTGGAAGGCTGAATGAACACAAGCTTGTGCAGGAAACACAATCACATAATTTGTGTTAACATGTGAAGCATTGAAGTCATATAATAAAAGCTGAGAAAACCCTTCAGTATTAATTACTGTCGACATGGAAAAAAATAATTAGACATGAGAAGGAAACAGAAACTATTTATGGCAACCGAGGGGCCTTAATGATCAGACTGCAGCTAAAACCTCTATTGATTTTCTAGTTAAATATACAGCTCAATTAAAGATACAGCTGATTAAAAAACAACTACAAATTGCAGCGGGGGATCTGAACATGCTGGGGAAGCTGGGTAATGTGGGGCTCCATGCCCCAGTCAGAGAATTATGTTTATCCTCTACTTCTCCTCCATCACTGCAGTGCAGTGGGAATATAGGCAACAAAGGTGGGTTTCCATGTGAAAACCGATATTTCTCGTTGGGGCCATTTTTGAATGGAGATGTGATGCTCACAGGTGTACTACACATGGAAACATTTTGATTTGTATATTTATGCAGGGCTTAAAGAAAGTATTCCTTTCTCAAAATGTGTGACAGAACGACCCACAATATTAAAGCACTAAAAGCAGAAAATCAATGCCGATACGCAATAAATAACAACAAATATGCTGACCTCTGAATATATAAAAGGAGAAATAATCAAACAAGCAATACAAATCAACTTTCCTTGTTAAAATAAAACACCTGCTTAACACAAGCCAGACCAAGGCTCCCTTTTCTCCTTTCTGCCTCAACCTTGTCACTGACAAATAAAAACCTTGACAGTCTGTGTAGCCTCACCACGAGAAAGGAAGGAATTACAATATATAATGGAAAACCTTTCTGTTTCTCATTGAAGAAAAATAAAACATTTTAATGTCTATAAACTGATCAAGTTTATTTGAAGTTGCTCATGAGTTTTAGTTGCTGCATTATTTAGTCTTACATTTTTCTATTATTAAAAAAGACGTATGGCTGTTTCCAATCATATTTAGATGGCAACAAACTCAATTGTATTTATTCTGCCATCAGTTCTACATCTGAGAGAGACAGATGGATTGGTCTTAATTTACTGTTAAATAGCGATCAGAATTCTATTGACATTTGTAAACAAAATGTGTCTCTTTGCTCCTCATTTTCTTGTTTGATTTACAGTCAGTCCTTGCATTGAAATAAATCAACCAAAATGATTCAATCCTACGAGTGTGGAGGCAACCCAACACAACAGATGATATGCCTAATTATTTTGTAACAACATGTATACTGGTGCATGCATTTCTTTGTAGTCACCTTTTCTGCCTTAATTTGGTATGTGTGTGTGTGTGTGTGTGTGTGTGTGTGTGTGTGTGTGTGTGTGTGTGTGTGTGTGTGTGTGTGTGTGACATGGCGGGCGGCAAGTCCTAGTTTATTCCAACTTATTTGATCTGAACGGGCGTTGGCGCGGTACAGTGTGTTGTGTGTGTGTGTGTGGTGGTGCGTGCGTGTGTGTGTGTGTGCGTGCGTGTGTGTGTGTGTGTGTGGTGTGGTGGTGTGTGTGTTTGGTGGTGTAGTGGTGGTGTGTGTGTGTGGTGTGTGTGCTGTGTGTTGTGTGTTGTGTGTGCGACCACGCAAAACCGTACGTGGAACTCGCCGCTTCTATTAAGGGAGATTTGTCTTAATTTCGCCTAACATTCCACCCTTCAACAGTGAGGGTACTCGGAAGGTCTGGCGAGTCCGCAACATAATACCTTGTTCCGTCGGACGTTCGACGGTAAAAACGTGTTCTTGGGTGTTTACAACGACCTGTTGGTCCTCCTTCATGGTAAAATACTTTATTGAGCCTTAAGATACTTTTACATAACAAAGACATCACAATACAATTAGACGTAGTCCCGACTAGTTTTGTCAATCTCAACTTTTAACACACACGAACTAATTATTAATATACGGACTTACACACACACACACACAACACACACACACACACACACACACCACCACACACACACACACAACCACACCACACACACACACACCACAACACACACAACACACACACACCACACACACACACAAACACACACACACACAACACACACCCAAACTTGTGTCCCGACGTCACTTTCGGTATAACCAACACGACGGATAGGAGCCTAACTGTACCGAAACACCACAGGAAACACGGAAAGGAGGTAACGTACCGGATTGTAGAAGTAAGAGAAGATTTGAGGGACGTCCATGTGTGTGTGGTGATGGTGTGTGTGTGTGTGTGTGTGTGTGACATGGCGGGCGGCAAGTCCTAGTTTATTCAACGGAGGAATGTGTTTGAGTTTCCAAAACGGCTGCCACCCAGGGGTGCCAAATGGTTCAAGGCCTGCTTTGAGAACTTTCATAAAGCACCTTCTGTGAGTGAGTGTGCTGAGGTAGTGAAAAAACACAAACACTTTAACATGATTTTCACTGATAGGATCATATGTAAGCCTGCTGGGGAACATCTACTGGATCACCCGCAGAGTTTTACATGAATGTGTCCTTTTAAAAAAAAAATATGGCTTTTTATAAAATATTGCAAACACACAACCATCATTTTATTTACTTTCATTATTATTCAAACTTTGCAGCTACAAGTAGTACATGATTAAAAAATAAAGTAATATAAAGATGTATATATTGCATCCCACCTTGTTAGTATAACAAAATATCCTTTACGATTTTATAAAAATATAGGTACATTTAATTTTAATCAGTATGTTTTTCTTGCCGGACAGTTAAAACGCTGCTATTGTCTGCTGCTGAGAAATCACATTTTATTTGTTGTATGCATTTTAACTCAGAGGATCCCCCTAAAATCCATCTTCATAGTAATTTGATTCAAATAACGACCATGCCTACTGCTCTTATCCTTACAAATAATTCTGTATAATAATAAGAATCTCCAATTAATCAAATGTTTTCATGTGTGGTTTCAGAAATGTGGCAACAAAATTGCCCCAATACAATTATAAGTCAAAATATTCTGCTAATAAAAAATAAAAAGCACAAAAGTATGAGAAACTAATATTGGAATATTTGTGTATCCTGTCACCACTGAAAGATACCAGAACACAAAGACTGGATATATTCAAAACATTTAAAGTGGTCGAAGATTGAAGCCTTTTTACATGAACAGTAATGCAATTCATTCAAAATGTATTCCCTATATAGTTTGACAAATGAGACACCCTTTTTTAAAATGACAAATCCAATATAAAATCTTCCGGCTGCTTTTTATTTGACGCCCATTGCATAAAGCTTGTCTGCTCCAAGGCCTGTGGTTGGGTGAATAATCTTTAAAAAAAGTAAAAAAAGAGGATAAATTGCGCCTCCTTGTGGTTTATACCTGATTTGCTCATAGGCTTGTTCCACAGGACTGGTGCCCATGGCCAACATGATGGACCTTCTCTTGGCTGTGGAGATGGTGATGACCACCACCCGGGTCAGCACCAAGATATTCACCTGAGAAAAGGATTTAGAAATAAGAGATGGCAGCGTTACAAAGAAATTAGTAGAAACAAGTAAATAAATATGGAAGTGAGAAATGCATATTGACATCCTCAGGGGTTTGAGATTGTTGGAGAGGAAACAAAAAGAGAAGCATGTACGAAAAAGACTGCGGTTTCTAAAAATCAAAACATTGTGTCGTAGTTTATTGGTACATCAGCTTACATTGTCAAACCTAATGTAGAGCACTACAGGAAAGAATTACAAGTACACAATGGCCGTATGTGCCTTGTATTTTTTACTATTTTAGCAAGATACTAAATGTTGTGATTAGGATTGAACTCTGACCATGATGATGAAGATGACAGGTCCAGCAAAGCCCCATATAACGCCATTCTGGACACTGAGCCAACAGTAGCCGTCGGCTGAGTATTTGCCTGAGGCTGATGCAAGCGTGATGGTGACTATCAGCACAGGCAGACCTGAAAGGAGGGAGGGGAATACAAGGGAAATTACCATTGTGATGCAATTAGTCCCAAACGTGAGGCAAACACATATTATGGTTTTAGAAAAGTGCTATATTATATTTCCTACACATATGGTATACGATATGTAATCAATGTTTATCATCAGTTTCATGTCAATCAGAAAAAAATGTTGAAAAAAACAAAGGGGCAATCCAAATGGTTTTACGTTCATAACTTTACAATATCCTTGACACAGTCATAGACATTCACTGCAGGAGGGAAGAGAGTGATTTGGCTCTGTGAAGTCTCTGTACCCCAGCCGATGAGATAGTAATACTTCATGTGTCGCTCCTCGCTTAGGTTGACCGCGACCACCTTGCTCCAGAGCAGCAGTCCCTCCACCAGCATCCAGCTAAAGGCTGCCATGAAGAAGAGATGGAGCAGTGCTGCCACAAGTGTACACGCCACCTACAAAACAGCATGTAGACAGATACAATTTCAAGTATTCAGATTAGGATCTCAGCTGAAACAGTAACAAAAAGAAAAAAATATGAATTGGCAAATTCCATCTGACAAACATAATTAGACTAGTATCCATTTTGGTTTATTGCACATTCATTTTTTACTCTTATTTGCAAGCGTAATTTTGTATAGAAATTATTCTCACTTTGAAAATTCAATCCGACCTCCTGTTCTCAAGACAAGTCCTAATGAACTGAACTTCTAACACCTCCAGACGTAAAAATTAATAAATGTTGTTGCCAATTTCTCATTTGAAATACAATAATTACAGAAGAATGGATGTGGAGCCTTTACGTTTTCCAATAAAGGAGAGGTTTCTGTCTTGAAACAAATGCATACAAACAGAGGTTAAGATGGTCAGAGGTTAAATGGGCAACTCACTGCCGTAGATGATGAATGAGGTGACAGGGCTTCACTATTATCTAATTTACACCATTTGCCATACTGAAATATTTTACAGTGTTGATGAACTAAAGAATGTTATAACATTTTATGCTCAGAAAATATTAAAACGAGGGGCAAAAGTGGATAGAACAATTAGAGTTGGTTGAAAAATTAGGAATACCATACAATCCATAAAATATATGATTTATAAGATAAGATCAGATTTAGAAGATTCGCTCCAGGCAACTATGTCATGCAAAACATTTAAGCCCTTAAGACTTGTTCATCGTGAAAAGCTCTGGATTGGAAACCATGTGTTCAAAACCTTGTTAAAATCTGACAAATTACCTTCCTGATGGTCATTAATCCTATATATATATATTGAAACCACTTGATGAATTTCCAACAAGCAGACAGCTGCCCCCAGGGGTAAAGCCCACCCTGACATGACCTGGGGTCAAAGGAGCAGGGGTCAAACCAACTACAGGCCATTGGGCGACTACTGAGAGGCTGAACCATGTGTTCTAGCTGATGGATACCACATTAGCTACTTGTGTAACATCCAATGACAAAGCATTTGTTTTACTAGGATCCCAGTATGGATTTAGATTTCAAGTCTCATTAAGGAAGCTATTAAAAAACAGGGCTGTGGGTTGAAATAGACTGTAGAGACGGTAGAGAAAAGCTTAAAAGTCATTTTTTATAAAAGGCTTATTGCCATGGAATTTTAAAATGTTTTTAATTATTAAGTAGTTGACTAGGTGAAAAATCGTTCTAATAACCGTAAATCAGAAATGTGTTTCCTTGTATCTAAACACAATAGGTAGCTACGACTTTCACCTTAGGACTACACCTTAATACTATTACGATATAAAAGAGTAAATCAAGTGCCTGTACCTTGTTGTGGATGGCAGAGCCGCTGCAGAGCAGGATGACCTGGGCGCAGATCAGAGCAATGAACAGGTTCTTATGGATGGACGTCCTGTCAGATTTGGGAATACTAGGGATGAAATGAAAAAAAGGGTACATTTTTGGAGGAATAATTTGGGTAAAATATTATATCACAATATTTTGAGTGGCGCTATTGTTTATATATGAAACATCAAGTGTTGACCTTTTATCATATAAATAAAAAGAATGCTTTGTATAATGTACACTTTTAAGGTAACAATTGCTTTTTCATTACACTTAATTGTACAGGGTTTTTTGTGATTGCAGGATTGTCAGAAAGTTGGTAAAAAAAAAGGACATTGTTATACAATTTAGAAATCAGCAGAGAACTTCAGGGCATAAGATAAGATACATGTTGACAATATGTATAACTTTCAGTTGAAAAAAAGCAGCGACAAAAAAATGTATTATCCTATCGCAATGCTCAGCATATTGCAAATCGTTTTATCTGACTGGTATTTGGATTCTGCTTGTTCTGAAACAAAAAGGTATACATCGCAGCATCTTATATGAAGACATATTTTCTGTAGATGGCATTACTAGGTTAAATATTTCCTTTTCAGGCAACATAAATGAAATGGATACCTGAATGTGGTTAAGAGAGATAAATGAACCCTCTAATGAGCCCTCTCATTACCTCCTGATGGGTTCAGCCTATTTAGCCCTAATTCATATCTGCATCACTGCTTGCGACCACCATCATTTCATGGTGTGATTACACATCCATCTATGGACATGGGTACCTCTACTTTGTCTGTTTGTGTGGGAGTGTGTTGATGGTGTATTAAGTACGCAAATGTACATCATACACCAGCACGTGTGTGAAAGGCATGGCTGCACTCTCAGACTTCAGGACAGTCATAAATTGTCAGGGCAGCTCCTCTCCAGCTGATTGTGATCCCTCGGTGACCCTAATGTTAATTAACGGCTGCAAAATGCGGCCATAAACCTTCAGAGTGGACTCACATGTAGACCTCAGTAATTACTGGATTAGCACTAGTCAATACTCATGGCAGCCTGAGGAACACAGCATGAGCAGTACAATGGCAATACGTTATCTCTCTCTTTTAAGTGTGTGGACAAGAGTGTCACATCAAAGCCCAGGAGGAGATCCACAAGACGACAGTGGAATTATGACTTTGTTATTTTATTATACATAAATTAAATTAAATGATAAACCTAACAAGTGCTTTGTCTATAAATCCATACAAACAGAGAAGTGTGTATTTACAACATGGCAGGCAGCAGTAATTTATTTATATTTGTTTAAAATGTTATTGATGCAATTAAATAGGTGGATAAACCTGAGAGCCAAATTATCTGATGGCATTTGAAGGTCCTTGTACTAGTTGTTTCTCATGGTTCAGATTCTACATAAGGATGCCTGAAAGTTGATTGCCACATAGCCATTTTTACTTATAATAGTTTAATTGATTTTAAGAGCTCCTTTTCATGGAAGATCAACGAGCTAAATCATTTTCTTTCAGAGCCTAGACAGTCAGAATGAAATACTAAATATACAGTGGACCTATTGTGTTAAAAACAGTATTATTCATTGTTTGTATTGAACTCTTGCTTTCAATCAAGAGAATGTATTTAGCATCACAAAAAAGGGCTCAGAGGGTGAATTGTATGCAGTATGGTACAAACAGACAGAAACTAAGCATATCAGTTGGAATTGCAGATAAGCTGGATAGGAAAATCAGCTACTCACTCCAGCACAGTGAACAGCATCAAGGTGACCAGCAGTGCACACAGAGATGCACCCGCGCCGATGAACGTCAGCTTGGTCAAAATAAGCTCTTCCTCAGGACTCCACTGGGATAAAAAGGGGATTTTTGTAGTGAGAAAGGGAGAGAGGATGAAGGTGTTTTAAAATCACAGGTATAATCAATCTTATGCCTTCTCAAAGACACTGAACTCTTACCTCATAACTTAACTTGTATAACCGCTTAATGCCATGTTAATGTACAATTTATTAAGCCGCTAATAGTTTTGTCTTTTTTTCATTTTACTACATGTATGTGCTCTACATGGACAGACAACATAGTTCAACCAATGCATTTTTTTCAAAAGGATATGCACACTGGGAGTGACACCTGCTGGTTAAATTGTGTACTACAAATCCTATCCACAATTTTTAGGGTTTAAATATGACAGCCTTGATTTAGATTCCAGATTAGCAACATTTATAGATTAACAATGTGTCCCATATGAGGGAAAATGCAACAACCAAATATTACAGGATATAAACCACATATGTCATTTGAGGTATAAATGTTGTTCATTTGAGGTATACATGTTGTTCATTTGAGGTATACATGTTGTTCATTTGAGGTATACATGTTGTTCAGCATGTATGATTTAACACACTGCATCACAAATCATATCTGAGTTACCTTGGACTCCAAGTAATTCATCAGCACTGCAAAGTTGGTGGTGTGGTTACAGAGACAGGAAGTAACCCCGGAGCCAGCAAAGGTGACCATGCAACCATCACTGGACCAGCTACTGGTTTGATTAGGCCTACACAGGGAACACGCAAGCACAGACACAACTCATCAATTAGTTGCCCGGAGTGTAGAAACTAAGCATTTAAGAAATAAATGATAACAAATATAAAGTTATTCAAATCTCAAGGATATCTCACTTTAGAATTAAAAGTAAATGTATTGGTGTGATCAACATTAAAATACACAACATTAAAAAATTGATATATGTACTAGAAATGAATAAACTGTTACGTCTTAATATCAGCCTCAGTCTCTATTGCAAAAGTACATTTGTTTATGCGTCTGTGTTGTTGGATAAACTTACATCAAGCTGAAATTCCAAAAGGCACAAACGGGACTAACTCTCAGTGAATACTCCACCTAGAACCAGAAACACATGTTTGCACTTGTTTTCTTTCACTTTGAATATATTACCTTGGACTCCAGCCAGCCAAATGTGACATGGATAAAAAACATGTGCTGCTTGCTGGGAGATGAACATTCTTGTGTAGTGACACGTTGCATTTGGTGAGTTTTTGTTTAAGTGAGTTTAAGCAGGAATTGCAGTTTCAATCCAGAATATAGCATTCTTTAAACTCATATACAGCTTAATTTACATCGCATCATTTTCAAAATCAGATCAGTTCAAACTATTAAAATGTGTGCTTGATACAGTGAGCTTAATAATTATACTGCTTGACACTCCCATGAACAATGGACCGTACCACATGTGATGAGGAAAGGGTGTACTTGACGGCCACAGGGATGGTTTGGCCTTTGGAGGCATCGCGCACGGTGGCTGATATGACAACAGAAGCCAGGTGACCGGGGAGAATTCTGGGAAAACAGAAAATGGCTACCACTTACACCTATCTTGCGATTTAGAGGGCATGCATAGACTAAATTACTTCAATACAAACTTCTGGTATCCACTTATGCTCACTCTTTCATTATCATTAGAGTCAAAGCAAAAGCATAGCTTATTTAGTGTAAACGACGGAACACAAGGTAACTTCTTGATTTTTTTCGTGGTTTAACTTTAACGTATTATCAGAGCAAAGTGCATGGGTAAAATTAAGAACATAAGGCAGAATACGGCTAACCTTTTTACTTTCTCCTGGTGACTCTGTGATGGCTCCTGTGTTTCAGACACAATCTCACTCAAATGGCGGTAGTGGGTATGAATAAACATCACTTCCTCATATCCTATTCAAAGAGAGGTAAGAAGACAAGTAGATTTATTTTTGTCCTTGATTGAACCAAATACTGCACCAACCCTTCAAAAACAACATTTACACATTGATGCCTAAAGCAAATACACAGTTACATTAAATTAAGGAGTATATTTTTAACCAAGTCCAGCTTCCAAAAGCCTGTCTGTCAATAATTGTAGGTTTATTAATATTCTGTAGTCCTAAAAGTTTCATATGCTAGAAGACTTTGGGCAGACACAAGCAATATTTTCACTTATGGAAATGGCCTTGGTAAATGGTTGCGCTGCTAATGCCCTACTTGCTATTTTGTTTCAATAATTTAAAGACATCAAGTGCAATTTAAATGTGACTCAACAGATATTGTGATTAACATTAGTAGATGTGTTTAAAATTGCTTGAAGGATATAGAGCACACAGGCTATTATCTACAATTATTTAGCCATAAGATGGATGCTAAAATGGTGTATGCAATATATTTGTTGGTTTGATTTGATGAATGAGCTGAAAAGTGCTGCACAAATGTATATGTCAAATAGTGCAGCTACTGTACCTTACATTTAAAATAACAAAAAAACAATGGCAATAAAAACATTGCCAAGCATAAGTCAAGTCAGCAAAGAATGAACAGCATTTGTTGAGCGGCATGGTACATACCATTTGTAAACAGATTCTCACTTTGAACAACAGTGTGTCATGTTGAGCAGTAGGAAAAATGGGCACATATGCATGTTGTTTATGTAACAAAACTTGCATTACGTCAGTTATAAGAGCAGGGCCACATGTTTTCCTTTTCATGTGGATTAGCCCCTACGACAAGTGCGTGCGTGTGTGTGCGTGTGTGTGCGTGTGTGTGCGTGTGTGTGTGTGTGTGTGTTTGTGTCCTACCCAGAGCATGTATCCTGTGGAGCTCAGTGTCAGGAATAAGCAACTCATCCTGACTACTGCTGCCAGCTGTGTGAGAGCTGACTGCAGATGGCTTGAAGACTTGACTAAGGCTCTCTTCAGTCAGCTTTTGCCACATCAGGCAAACATCTTTGAGCAAAGACAGCACATTAATAGTATTAGAATGAATAGAAACCGTGAAAATAAATACAAGCATATTATTATTTAGCATCAGCTAAATGCAACATAATGTAATTTATTCATCTGTGATACAAAGCCAAGAGCTACCAGGTTTGGATCAATAACATTATACATGGTAGACCAATCAGTGTTTCAAAAACCATTCCCTGAATTGTGTAAGCAGAGCAAATACAAGGAGATGAAGGAGTGGAACACAACTTCAAAAGTCAGAATAGCCTGTATTTTGAATTGAGCGACCGACAGATAATCAATATGTTTTTATGTGTAGTGGGATGTCTCTGATTACCTATGTTCTTGGTAGAATGAGTGAAGCCTCTTTTCTCAGCAGATAGACTTTTTGCAAGAGTTTCAGTGAGACTGTCAATGCTCTGCACAATAGTAAATGGTCCCACGCTGACCTGTACAAGAAAAACAGACCCAACAATAAAAATGGTTATTGAAGGAGTACAACATATGACTTTCCAGGGTTAAGAAAGTTAAAAAAAGATATTGTGCTTAATCCCTGAAAATGGGACCAAATGTATATACATATGTGGGAGACCTTTGCTGATATTTAAAGTGACAGTTTCGTAAAGTTACTACCCAAAAACATGTTTTTTTCCCAGCAGGATTTACTACTTACAAGATTACACTTAAAGGTGGGGTAGGTAATTTTGGAGAAACCAGCTCGAGTGCGCTAGAATTTGAAAATACACAGCCGGAAGAAATCTGCCACTTCCTTACAGAGCCCTTCCTCCAACACACACGAACGTGCTAATGACCAATGAGGGCACGAGATAAGTTTGCTTTTTACAGCGCCGCAGCTTCCACAGATGAAAGCACTTAAGATATTCATTGCTATCGGGATGTTAAGTTAATGTTGGAATATAACAAAGTGTATCTCGAGCCGGTTTCTCAAACCCCACCTTTAAGCTGTTGTTTTTTTTGTTTTTTGGGGAGTTTATAAAAATGTGAATTCAACTTCAAAGATGTTTGGGGAGTTATCCAGACCAGATCAACACAGGCCATCCTCTTACCCCGTCCTCTGTGAAGCCCATCCACTGTGTAGCCATGCCGGGCTCCAGCATCGAACTGGCCACCTTCAGGTAGTTGGTAGCGATGGACACCATGACTTCTGCTGCATCAGATCCAGCAGAGTGAGAACCAGCCAGTGAAGTCAGGTCCTTCTCAATCATCTGGGTGAGGTAAAGGACATCACTGGAGGTGAGGAGATGAGAGCCTCCCTCCTCCACCTCTTGCAGAACAGCCTGGGAAAGCTGCTGCAGCAGGGCCAGGTCTCTGTCCCAGGAGCTGTTACCACTCACCTGAGGAATAGGTGGATTAATACAAATGCTAAAACTGAGTTTAAGTACGACCAAAACACTAATTCCCTATCGACACACCTCTTGATCAGGCTAACCTTTCCTAAGCACACCGTTTTCACCAGGATTATTACCCAATTAGTTAGTACTTGAAAACATTCTGTGATCGAAAAGTGTAAGCACATATTTATATATGTATATATATATATATATATTACCATGATTTCCTCCACTAAACAGACTAAATTTAACTATTAATTATAGAAAGATATTGTGTGGCGGCAAAGTTGTGATATCCTTTTTCTCTCTTTACCACAGCAAGAAGAACTGTACTCTGTATTCTGAGTTCTTGAGCTGCATCGATTCCACTATAGCCTACTGTACCACTAAAGTGATGATTTTCTTTCACAAACTGTTAAAGGGTCCAACTCACAGGTTTGATGAGAAGATCTTTGTTCAATCTACTGAAGAATGGGGTCTTTGGTAAACTGATAACATCCAGCACTTCTGCAGACAGAAACATAGACGAATATAAGAAAAAAAATGCAATCTATTAGAGCCAAAGCACAAACAGCCTTAGACATTTCCAAAGATTCAAGGATCTCTGCTATGCTTACAAATGTAAACATTTAAAAGTAATCATTTACAAATTCTTAATTATAGTTATACTTTATAGGACTATTCTATGTAATTGCAAGGTAATGTTAAAGGCCCCCTATTATACTGTTTTTCATCAATATATTATAGGTCTCAGTTATAAACAAAACTGTTTGGCTGAAACACCAAACATATCATGCAATGTAGCATCCCATAAACCCCTCTGTTTCAGCCCTGTTTCAAAAGTGCTGATTCTCTGTCTGTTACTTTAGATGAAAATAAGGAGCCACTCCCCACGTCCCTCTGCAAGATATTTGGTTAAAAAGAACACAATGGTGCTCTAGGAGGAGATTCAGGTGATAANCAAACAGATCATGCATCCCATAATCCCCTCTGTTTCAGCCCTGTTTCAAAAGTGCTGATTCTCTGTCTTTACTTTAGATGAAAATAAGGAGCCACTCCCCACGTCCCTCTGCAAGATATTTGGTTAAAAAGAACACAATGGTGCTCTAGGAGGAGATTCAGGTGATAAGGTATGGGGGGGGGGTTGGTTATTGGCTAATGGTTACACAACCAAAAACATCGTTATGACATCATAAAGTGGCCAAAATCTGATCAGCTCATTTTCAGACAAGTTTTTATATAAATGGATCAGGACAAAAAGAGAGAGAATCTTTTTTTTCCTGAAAACGTTCAGAATCTATTTACACAGAGGGGACACATGTTTATGTATAAAAGACATGAAAAAGTGGATTTTGCATAATAGGTGACCTTTAAAGTAATGCTCTATTTTCTCTGTCTTTTAGGTTAAACTATAGCGGAGCAAATCAGGAAATTACATCAAGAAAAAAAGGCATAAACATTCATTGACATTTTTAACATGGGTACCTTTCTTATGNAAGCGACGCACATGAAAAAGTCTGGAGGATTCTTGTGCCAGGTAATAGCGTGACCTGTAAGGGGAACAAAAAAACGTAATGCCCTCGGGTATCTTTCTCATGCCTCTTTGCTAGCGGTTAGAAAAACTATTAGCCGGATGCAAAATCAGGAAGGTTCACACTCGAAGAAAAAAGAGGCGGGGAAAACATTTAATTCGAACATTGTGTACGGTAACATAGCCGTTACCTTCTGTAATGTGTGGCCAGACTGGCCACCTGTTGGGTGCTTTAACTTTGGCCGGCCCCGGCAGCTCGATACTTTGGAAAGGGCTTAAAGACATCACAATTCATTCAAGGCTCCATACTTTTGGCAACAACTCAACGTGGAATGTTTGATTCTGCCAAGAATGTCCGTCTTTGAGGGAATTCCAAGAACGAATTGTCCGTCACTGTTTAAAGTTTCCTAGTGAAGGGGAAATTGCTGAGGTTATTCCTTAATGTTAAAATTCCTGAGAATGAAAGAGGGACACATTGTCAGTCAACATAGTGTGAATTGATGCCAACACATATATTATTCATAACTCAGTCAAAGCTCATCAATTTTGTTCCAGGCAGATTTATAAAAAAATTTACTTCACATTCATAATTATGTGTAATAAACATCACATGTTTCTTTTCCATTCAACCCCCCCCCCACCACAAAAAAAACCCAAAATGTTCATATACCGTAATCGTTAAACTAATGCCCCCTCAGTGAAAATGTTTTCCATTGACTACACAGTAAATAATTTGTCAGTGCGTTTTAAAATGATCCACAATGTGTTTTCTGATCTGCTGTCCGTACGGGTATTGTAGAGATAGTGTGCAACAACAACTCAGTCATAGTTAGGTTGTAGAACAGCAAACAAATGATGGTCTGGTTGAGGCATCTGCTATTATTTGATTAGGGAAAGCTTGTGGTCATGCCAAAAACAACTACGTTTTTTAGATATAGTGAAGTACTTATTACTGTATATATATATATATATATTCGACATTTGTGTTTATTGACTTTGCAGTACTTTATCTGATCTGATTCTGAGGTTGAAGCTATTATAACTCTTGACTAAAGTTTTTTTAATATTTTGGTCACGTTTGTGGTAAAGTCTGTCCCAGATAAAAGCTGGTATGTTTTGTTAAAAACCTTGGTGTGGTTGGTTCAAGAGTCACTATAGGAATGCTAAAGCATTATGCTTTCTAAATGTTCACTTCAAGGAGGCGGAGCGAGGGTTCTGGGTTCTCATTGCTCATCGGGGAGCATGATGTCAGAACGGGAGAAGTTTGTTTTGAAGGGTGGGATTCTGAGTGACGTGATTCACAAAACATTTACAAGAACCATTATGAACTCTTACGTTTGCCAATTACAACTTGGTCACCATTCCCTATTCATTGAAGGGGGAGAGCAAGAAACAGATTTGCTTTTCCCTTCAATCGTTTAAACCTTTCAGAACGGCTTAATGCTGAAAAGGAAAACAGTATGTGTGTGTGCCATAAACTGGTGTGTGCGCATGAGTGTGTTTGTTTACCGTGTATATGTACGTTTTCCAAAGCAAGTCACAAATTTGAAAGGTATTAGCCAAAGGATATCCTGATCCTAATCCAAGTCATTTAATATAAGCCAATACCTGGCCCTAAAATTATTTTTCCTACATAATACAGTTTCAAGTTGGCATATTTAGAAATTATCAACTTCTCTCTACAAACACTGCAGAGTTGTATTTATCCATAAGGAAATTTTTTGAGCATGAGAAAAAAAAGATCTGGAATAAATCAAGGGCAAAGGAAACATTTGGGGGAAAAAAGGTTGGTCTTGGCAGTGGTATGATATCACACCCGGAGATGCTGTCTTTTTGTATTTTTAAAAACAATTGCGGAATTTGTAATGGTTCTGTTACTTACTCTTACTTTTGTGTACATCAGTATTCGCCAATCGAACTGTTTCCATGTTCCAATTACATTTGTTGACAAAAGCTTTAGTGATCCATATTTTTTTTTAAACAGTTTGGTTTTTCCATGTATTTATGACCAAAATCTAGAGTTGAGGGAGATGACACAGAGACAGACCTGATTTGTGTTGAGTTGTATCTGAAATTAATTATGAGCATTTATTGTACCCTGCATCGAATGCCAGATGAGTGGTGTTAACCACATCAGGCCTGCTCAGATCATGGCATGTAAATGCAAAGTGTGTAGTTCAAAATGACTTTCAAATGGTCTCTATGTGATTGTTATTTCTGCATAGCAACCTCGCCCAGCCCCATTGCCAAAATATCTAAACTGTAAACAACATTTGAAAGTAATGCTCGACTACCCCATTGGAACTATCAGCTAGATTTAAGTCTCTTCTGTCGTTATCGTGTAAACTGTCCTTGTTCTTGGTGATTAAATAAGATTCAGACTCTGGAAACCCTTCAGCTTATTCCTCTACTCATGCTGCATCTTAAAAAATGTACCTGGGATTTGACATGGGACGTCTCTCCACAACTTGGTAAGGGAGGTCGCTATTTCCATGGCTGCTCCATTCCACTTGAACACCAGCCCAGAGGAAATGGGTGAACACTGTTTTTCCATAGTGTCAATTTCGCTGCTGCTCAGCACCCGATCCCATATGTGCAGCTCTGTGATGCTCCCTGAGAATGACTCATCCTTCTTAAATGAATCTCCAAAGGTGTCCTGCTCCTGTCCCAGAATGAAAAGTCCATCAGGGCCAATTTTGTCAGAATTTAGGCCATTTCCACTAGAGTTCGCCCGGCCATCAATGAATATAGCCCAGCTACCACCAATCTGGCTCCAAGAAACGCACACCGAGTGCCAGGAGTCATCGTGCTTGAAGGCTTCTTGGTATGGTCCATGAATGCCATGAACCAGCAAAGCCAGCTGCACAGGCTTGCCCTGGATCAGGTTCGCGCGGAGCTGGAACTCATTTATATATGACGGGATGGAATAAGAAAAAATTGTGGAAATTCCAAAGCTATTTGGATCAAAGCAAAGACGGGTGCAAACAGTCACTAAGTTCATGGAGGGGAACTTGTGCAGGAGACGGGCATGCTTGCTGTCCGAGCGCCCTCTGAACTCCAGGATCAGGGTCTCAGAGGAACCTTCGGTTTCACCCAACACAGAGAGAAGAAAGAAGCATTAGCGGAGGAAAAATCTAACCACAGCTCTCGGAAAGGATAGAAACTAATCATACATTTCCACTTTGTGCATGGTCCTATTCCTACTGTAAACACTTGGTAACAGTAATTCACTGTGGCTGAGGGAGTTGTATAGCAGAAGGTCAGTACAATTGCATATTTAATGACACTTTTGTTAAGCCAGTGAGTAGGCGGAAAGAAGTCTTAGACAAGAAAAACAATAAGATTAGTATTCAACACAGAAAGGGTGCTAATATGTTATTATAAAGTGGCACGAATAGCACACTGATCATACTTGTTGGATGTGTCTTGACTTTCCTGGCAATCCACACAGGATGAGAGATCTTCAAGGATGATAAAAAGCTGGAAAGCTCTTGTATCTCTACTGAGCTGGAGACAGTGGCTAAGGCCCCAGAGCGCTGGTTACACAGTTCCTTTGCATCTTTCCATTCCAGCCGATCAGACACATACTCATAGTATGCATCGAATATAAGAGTTTTAGTTTCCAGTGTAAAGGCTGTTCAAAGAAGCAAAAGGAAGATTAGAATAACTGTTGGAAAGAGCCCCAAGAGAGCATTGGTTAAAAATAAATTGATATTCCAAATACCTTTTAATTCTGTTCAGATCATTAAGTTTGAAATGATAAAAATGTATAAGCTTGAATCAAATCTCAATCAAAATCAGGTGCACATTGTTATCAAATTTCAAGAAAATTAAGTAAACGTATTTCTCTAAATAGGACTTATATTTACCAATATAACATCATGCCATGTTGAAGGAGACTTCAATATTGATTGATTCCTTCAATTCATTAGGGAAGTGTTTACTGATATAATAGATCAAGTAAAAGTAGAGTCCTGTTCTCATTCTCATGACTTGTATTTAAAGTCACTTCAATCCTCTTCATCCATCATTTTCTGATGCTTGGTTTGAACTTCAGCAGATCATCTTTACCATGTCTACAAGCCTAATTACACTGACTTGTTACAGCATAATTGGCTGATCAAATGATGCCAGCTGTTAAACAGGTTTAGGGTGAGGGTGTTTACTTGTGCCAGTGACAATTTTAAATGTTAAGTGCTAATTATGACATTATAATAATCAATTAAATGTTCACACATTATCCCACTGGTCTCAACTGTGACCTTGCCATCAGTTTAACTTTGTATCAAAGTTCAGTTTAATGTAGCCTATTCATTAAATGTGAATTGGTGTTCAAATAAAATGAGAAATAGAAGGTAACTCACCTGATATGAAGCTGTGGAAACAAACCTGAAAAATAATGTACATTATGCTCAGCTCATTGCTGAAGGTTTTAAGGACATAAAATCACATTTAACTAGAGTTTTTTACTAATAAAATGAGGCGATGCACAACAAACTAACAAATTGTCTTTAGAAAAAACTGTCCTAGAGTGAAAACCTTGGTAAATACAAACAATAAGTACTCACCAGCAGGCCTATATTTTGGAACAATAACCAGTGCATCCTGAAAAAACGTACATATTAATGTTAAGAAATTTGAAAGTGCTAAGTTTTGTCATATTGATAAAGCATAACAAGCTAAACGAATCGATATTTACCTTAATTAGTCGTCTTTGGAAAACACTTTTTTGCGTCTTTTCATTTCAATTGCGTCGTGTCTGTGAACGCAACATTCAACCACTAACGGTTTTTGTTTAGTTCCTTTAGAAGTAAAGTATGTGTCTACTACCAGTCCGTCACTAAAGTAGGGAGCCCTGGCGGTAGCGGACTCCGGAGAGGAGGAGGGAGGATGCAGAGGGAGCTACAGAGGAGTGGGTGTAGCCTGGCTGCAGCTAGCAGAGGGTTGCCAAATATATGGTTCAAGGACCTCCATGGGCCCTTTAATGGGTTCCAGGAGGTCTGGTGCAACTGGAGGCTTGGACAATGACTTAATACAGTTTAATGCCAATCCATTCATCAACTTAGTGATTGCAGCCTAAAGTAGGAGTAGGAGTTCCTGAAAAGATGCAGAAGATGCCAAAATAGGACACAATGACCAGGCACTACCCCACCATTAATAAAGCAAAAACAATTGCAACAGAAACATTAGACTATGACATTAAGTGTAAATGTATAGGACATTGCTGTTAACTTTCATGTTTCACTGTCCACCCACAACAGATATCTTCGGAGTGAACTCCAAAGACAAAACGTGTTATGGAAGTCAATAAGTAGGTGTACAACATGGTGTACACCTGTAAGCCATTATTAGCATAGTTATACGCAGGGCATAACTGGTGCGCAGGTGCGCACCTCCGCCAAAAAAGAGCACCGGGTCATTTGAAAAAAGGCGCATTTGCGTACCAACAATGAGAGAGAGGGAGAGAGAGAAGAGAAAAAAGAGAAGAGAGAAGCGAGAGAGAGAAAGATATTTGCGAGTTGCATATGAACTCAGGGCTGGCCCGTAGCACTGGCGTAATAGGTGTTCGCCTATGGCGCCAGATCTTGGGAGGCTCCGCGCTGGTAGTTCTGGGAGGGGAAAAAAGTGTTTTGACCGTTGGTGCTCATCCTAATTTTCGGCCTTGATGTAACAATATTCATAATTACGTAAATGTAACACCCTTTTCACCCCGGTTACACGTTTCATTTGCCCTATACGATGGGCGCTGTAAGTGATGAAAATGGGGGATGTTGGCTTATCTGGCGCCCGCAGCTCACAGCCAAAGTGCGAGTGAGCGTGGGAGAGAGGGAGGGTGCACCGGTACCGGCGCTGTTGTTATTAGAATCTGGTGCTAGCTGCTCTAAAGGATATAAGAAGATGTTTCTACAATAATGTGGAGGGAGAGTTCTCTCCAATCAGACTGAGAGGCTGATAACCACAGCTCAGTAAGGTAAAGGACTCAAGAGTGTTATAGTTAACTTTAGTCTAAGTTCAAACGGTTTGGTCACAATTTATGTAAACACATATTTCCAAAGCAGTCCTTTATAATTATTGGGATAAACAGGTTTGAAATAATTTCAATGTATACTATAGGACAGTAACCAAAAATATCCTTTAAAACTGGAGGTAAAAATAAATGCATAAATAAAATGTTAATAGGTCAAATAAGATATGAATGAACACAAATAAAATAAGTTACATTCATTTGTTATTGGCTATGGTAGGTTATTGGTTATGTTCACATACTTATTTGATTACATCCACTTGTCTAAGATGACAACAGAGACTTTCGACCCAAAACCAGCTGTTGACTTGTGGATGCAAGCAGCTAATGGCAGACTCAACCAGAGAGAAAGTAGTAGGCCTACATCATCAGCTACCATGTCTGACAGAGAGGAAGACAGTGAGGAGAACAGTCAGGAGAACAGTCAGGAGGGTAGTGATGACAGCTTGTAGGATTACTGGTCGTGCTAATGTTGTCTTGTGTTCACCTCTGCATGTGTGTTCTGTGTTCACCTCTGCATGTGTGTTCAGTGCCGTGTGTGGCAAATAAAGTCAAGACCCCCTCAAAAGTTACGGTTTATTTCATTTTAAGGATGAGCACCAAGCAGCATCTCCAGGTGCTCCTTTGAGAACCAGGGCAAAAAAGTTATCACTGGTTATATGTTATATCATAGCTGTCATATAATCACAGTATTTTACTCAATACAAGGAAGCCAAATTAAGGAATGTGTATTTGGTAAAACACATCTAACATTTCCTCCTCAAAATGTAGACTGACCGGCTATACAGTGCCAATTCATGTTAGAAGAAATCTCCTTGTTATGCTATAAGGGTAGTTTTTTTTTACCAGGAGTCCAGCCTTTACCATAAAGTGATATGCAATATGAATAGCAGGAAAAAGGGAAAATAAAAACAAACCTATAGAAAATATCCTGTCCCTGATTCAAAGGAGGTGGCTAGCCCTTTGGCTTAGCCACCCCACTTACAGGAGCTGGAGGAAGGCAATCAACACAATAAGGGACACCTGTGTGCTGTTGGGGGAGAGGGAGCATGGATTCAACTGCAACAAATAACTGTTTAATCCTTCAACAAAGGAAAAACCTACGCTACAGGGTCCTTGTCAAATCAAACAATTTTATTGCAGAAGCATTAACATTTTATATTTTAAACATGCGATACAAAAGACTTCTTAAAAGTTCATGTTTTAAAAAGAAACACCAGATATACAAGTCTCTCCTGAGTGCAAATAGTGGCAGTGCCTGTTATAAAACACATCAGAGCATATCTTTATACAAATAAGCCTTCAAACAAGACAGACACATTTCCCTTATGAGGTCTAATATTTTTTAAAAATAGTTTCTAAACTGTTGCATTTTGACATCTTACATCTCTGAATTATTACAAAACGAAAAGAAAAAAAATTACCTATTGGCCTCTGAAAAAAAAAACAGTAAAAAGAAAAAAATAGTACAGTACAAGTGAAAATCATCCTTATAGCCAATTACTGTTCCTAGTCGTGTATCTCCATCCTGAATTACTGTTTAACGCTACACATTATTGGTAATGAACCTATACATTTTTTAGGCCATATCATTATTGCTGATGTTTCTAAGAACTCTATGCTCTGTAGTATTGCTGTAGTTTGAGGCATTGTAGGAAGTATTTTTTTCTTACACTTTTTTCTTTTACATTTAAAAATAGCCTTCCAAAAATTGCCAATATTGCTACATTTGGAAAGTCAAGTTGCTTGTATTTGGATACAACTTAACTTCAGCTACTTGTTTATCAACAGTAACTAATTCTCTGCAGTGTTCATTGCCTGTGGTGGCAAAGCTTTAAAAAAATCCCTACAGCCTGTTTGGTGTCACCATTAGAAGATTTCTCTCAATCAGCATTTCATTTGTACAGTAAATCCTACATGATGTAAGCAACACTTAAAACATAAAGTGTTATATAAATTAAAAAACCGCCCATCACACCCAGTGCAGGCTGTCTTTTGGTGACACACCTGGAGGGAGATAGTAAACCATCTTACTCACGACTCGATTTCTAACAGCAGTGTGAGTTTTTTTACTGAGTTCATCTCCTGTGCTCTTGTCTGAAGCAGAAGAATTTCTGCTCTCTCCTGGCTCCTGCTGGTCCCAGGAGGAGGAGAGGGACTGCAGGGCAGAGTGGAGCTCCTCTCGTGCCACCATGACACTCTGGAGGAAGGGAAGCTGCAGGGATGGATTCGATGCTTGCCCCTTGGACAGACCAGTGATCAGCTCATCCACAGCTTTGGCAGAGGAGGAGATCAGCTCTCTGCTGCTGCTGCTGCTGCTGCTGCTGCTGCTGCTGCTGCTGCTGCTGCTGAGGTTGGAGTCTTTGTGATTTCCTGGAAGGAGGATGACAGTCAGACACAAGAAGTGACAGCTCTAACAACAATAATCTGTTCAATATGTTCATGCTAGCCACTTTGAAAAACATGTATCCAAAACGGTATTCTAATTCAATTGTCTATTTTAAAGAAACACAGAAATAGCAATTCTGAAGAAAAAAGGAATACACTGTATTTTCAAGACACTTTGATCATATGCCTGATTGGCTGAGACCCTGGCTAAACTGTTCTAAAACACCACAATAACCCACACCCGTCACAACAACCGTTCATTAACAAACTGATGCACTGACTAAACATATGTATGTCTGTTTTTGCATATGTTCTGTTCTTAAGTTGATACAGATCCAACACAATATGGCAGTTTCATTACTTAGCTTTTCCTGAAATTACCTTTTTGTTGCATTATTGTGCAACTGAGCATTTAGAAAATAATCAATATGAATGTATTATTTTAGAAAGAAGCAGGAAAAATTGGCTCTGGCTCGTTACACACAGTTTCTTCTAGTGCTTTTGACCAATCGATGTATACTGTGGCTCTACATTGAAAGTTACACTGCGAAAGAGTTTTGAGGTTAAGATCCAGGCTGTGTGTGTGTCAGAAGATTACCTCGCAGGGCGGTAGACAGACAGGAATGCAGCTGACTGATGGCGTGGTTCAGCTGGAACAGCTTGGCCGCTGTAGACCTCAGTTTCTGCAAATGGGAAGCTGAGGCCCCCTCCTCCCTCTCCACCTCCTCCTCCCCTGGGCTGCTCTCCCTCTCCTGTTTGAAAACATGAACACACCCAAATAATGAGTACAAGACAGACCAAATAAACATTACCAAATGTAACACAGCCAACACAAACATACACATGCATATCATTGGACAAAATATAATTCTTAAAAAAAATACACATACTTAATTGTTTACAACCAAAGCTCGACTCAACAAATTACCTATCCTAATATTACCCAGTAAAATTGATTTGAATAAATACAAAGATCTTGTAACATACAGTTCCAGGTCTGTTTGTAGCGTAATGTGACTTTTTAAGAATCACATGGACACAAACACGCAATCAAGAGTTGTAAACAAGGTCACTGACTAAGAGGGTTTCCATATTGATGAGTTAATATAATGACATAAACCAAATGGCTGCCTTCCCAGTTAGTACATCAGAACATGAGGGTTTCTTTGTTTTTTCACAACAGGATACAGTTCCGCATACAACCTTTTTGAACAGAAGTGAAAATGGAAGTTTTGAATGGAATCCCTGTTTAATCGTTCCACATGTACACAGACAAATTAAGCATTTAACCCATCCTAGTATTAGGAGTAATGGGCAGCTATATACAGTGTCAGGGGGTGCAGTGTGGGAGTCAAGTGCCTTGCTCAAAGAATGCATGCCTACATTTTTGCCTTAATTTTTTTTTAAAGAGAAAAGAAAAAAAAAACATATACAGATCATTTTATTTTTACAGTGACTATAATGATAATTCATAAATCCTTGAAAAAGACACTTCTACTGCCACTGATAATCGCATTTTTTAAGATATACAAACCACAAGGTAATTTACAACCACAATGTGCAGTCCCGTTAAATCCAATGCTCGGAAAACACTGAGGTAGCTGCCTTAGGCTATAATTTAGGTTTATTTGACTACAATAACATTGTGGGTGGCAAAAGCCTCTGCGCATATATGTGTCAATGATTGGTTTAACAAAAAAACTGCTAGTTTGTGTGGCTAAGATAACGGCAAACAAGCCTGTTAGCTGTGACTGATGCCACTTCATTCAACACATTCATTACCTGAACGACCGTCAAGAGGCGACTGCAGAGAGATAAGCCTACAGAGCATTGAGCTTTACAGGAGCAATAAAGGCTGAGTGGCATCTTTAACAGGGCTGATGTGTGTGTGGGTATTAATCTGTAACATTTAACACGGTGTCAGGATGGAAGATGGTTTTAACCTTCAAATATCCAGGGCAGCTTTGCTGAACATGTCTTACAGCCAGGTTACTGTCACAAATTCAAGTGTTTTTTTTAATGACGCTGCAGATATCAAACGGCTAATTGCATTAAGCTAATTCTTTCATTCGTTATGTTGTTTTTCAGAATTTTTAAGTAGAATTAAAAGATACAAATATAAAAGTTTATCATTCCTTTTGACAGGTCTTAGAATTATTTCTCTTACATTTCAACTTCATGTCAGAATTCCCTAAAGTCTGACTATCTATAAAACACATTTCTCAACCCCACATCAAGGCCCCATTAAAACACAGTATTCTGTATTTGAGTTGGCAATTCATGACGGTTCAGAATTGTGTTTTGGCACCAGGAAATATTACATGTTATTATTACATGTCACTTGTTAGACGCTTTTATCCAAAGCGACTTACATACTCAATACTGTGGACAACCCCCACAGGAGCAATTTTGGGTGAAGTGTCTCAGGGACACAACGACATGCTGACTGCAGTGGGGTTTGAACCTGATCCCAACACCAAGGCTTTATCCACTGCGCCACACGAGGGGCGAGTGGGAGGGAAGCTCTGAGGCGGAGCTGATGACACTTTGAGAGGGCTAACACAATTTACACCTAAGAAACTATTTAGTTTCTGTTGGGAAAATACTGAATGCAGTGTTTCCCCTAGGATGGAGTCATAGCAGCGGTGCTAAGGCACGTGGGCCCAGCATAATGTGAGCGCAGAGCGCGTGGAATTTTTAGTGTGTGCACGTGCGAAGTGCGCCCCGCCAATTTGTTTCTATGTGTCAGCACAAGAAAGGCTCTTGAGGCCTAGTACCAGGGCCGGTTCTAGACAATTTGCTGCCCTAGGCGAGATTTTATGTGTAAAGAATAAATGAAAAATCTCTACAAAAGACAAATACACTGCAAAAACAGAAACTTATTGACATAGGTAATAGACATCAAAATGGCTTCAAATGTATTCAGTATTGTATGAACATGTTTGAATTNCATTTACTTAATTATGAATGTTGTTACATCAAGGCCGAACATTTGGATGAGCGCCAACGTTCAAAAATGTTTTTCCCTTCCCAGAGCTACCAGCGCAGCACCCCCCAGATGTGGCGCCCTAGGCGACCGCCTGTGTCGCCTATGCCAGTAACACAAATACTACAAATCCACATAAACAATCAAAAATGAAAAAGGGTCGCCACATATTATTTTAAGAAAAAAAAAAAAAGTAAAGAAAAAAAATATTCTTTTTTTTTGGGTACCTGGCTGGCGCCCCCTAGCAGCTGCGCCGCCACTATTTGTATATAGGGGAAACACTGGAATGTACTCTTCTAATATCAGAGTAGCACATAACAAAGGCCCTACGTGGCTGTGTACGTACCCGGATGTATGATTACCTAGAAGAGCGTCAGGACACACTGTTTTAGGCAGATGATAGCTATGTGATTAACATGATGATTCAGCCTCTATGGAGATAGACATATGACTGTCATGTTTATTGCTTACGCAGGTCTTAGCTAATCTGAACTAAACATTGAATACTGCTTTGAACCGATATTCTGCATCTTGTGACTGTAACACCCTCTCTCTTGTATATAAGCATGTCAAGGACACTATTCGGGGAACTATTTGTCCCATGCAACCTCTTTGTGTGATGACTACTTCCATTCTTGCAAGGATGATAAATACATGTGTCCTGATATTGAAGTTCAAGTCGGTGACGAGTGATATTTTTCAAACAGTTTCCTAAGCATTTTAACAAAAGAGGTGCAACAATTAGAAGCCTATGTTAACATAACTCCTATATGTATTTTGAATTTGCTGTTGACTTTGTAAAACTCACCGTGATATGGAAATTCATGTAGTTCTGCAGAGCACAAGCTAAATCAAGCGTCTTGGATTTCAGGCTCTGCAGGACCTGTAAGAAGAGATGGATTATCAATGGTGTCACGTTATATTTAGAATATTTACCCACACCTTAAATGAAATGATCAAGACAAATTCAATTACACAACTATGACAGCTTGTGTGTTCTGATATCTTACTGGGTTCCTGGGGTAGGCCAGCTGAGCGTCTCTCAGCATTTCTCTGGTGATATTGAAGCTCTCCTTTAAAAGAGAGTGGACGCCCTTATCAGTCCCCCTCAGCAGACACAGAACACCCGATTTCTGAAAAGATGAAATCATATAATGACATAAATCATATTTTCATTACCATATTTGTCGGAGAGAAATCCTTATTTATTTTTATTATCATACCTTTTACCTCTTTGTGTCTCTTAACCTGTTAAAATGTTCAATTTTGCTGAATGTTCCTGTAAAGTTCTTAAGATCTAATCTGAGGGGAATTTCTTGTTGTCTATTTTTAACTTGTGATGTGTGCAATTTCGTAAAGCACATTGAGCTGCATGTGCTGTATGAAAAGTGCTATATAAATAAAGCATTATTATTATATTTTGATAAAATGCCCTGGTCAGTCTGTGAAAGCTACAAGAAAAACCCATAATTCTCACTATGGTTACATATTATATTATTAAAAGATTGACCATTTGAAGCATTTTCTCACCATGTGTTTAATATAACATAATGAGATACCACTGCATTCAACCATCATCAAATCCAAAATGCTGTACCTTATTCAGTCCAATAAGTCCTCACCCTCAGCTCTGGGATCCACACAGCTAATATTCCATTCTCAAGTATTGTGGAGTGAGGGCTTGATTAAAGTGGACCCCAGAGCTTTGACAGCGATAGTAGCTGCTGTGCTATTGATGGTGCAGTTACCTTGCCTGTGGCCGTGGCCGCGCCCCCCCGCGCCGTAACATTCAGCGGCGTGCCTGTCACTGCCGCCAGGTGGCCGACTGAGAGCAGCGCTGCGTCCAGGCACTGGCTGCTCTTCCTCTTCGCCTCCGTCACCATCGATGTGATCTCAGATTCACAACCCTGGATGGGGAGATTATTTCCAGTCAACATCAAAAACAAAATAGAGCAACGGGTTTGAATTAAAATTAAATTTAACAGTAAATCAATGCAAGCAACATGGTCGACATAGTCTGAAGGGTCAGTAAATAAATACAAATGCTAGAGAATGTGAAAATCAGGGGAGAGGGAAATGGTGTGTTTAGGTGCTGAGGCTGGTAAAGAATTTAGATTTATTTTACATATATTCATGTTCTGTTTTGGGCTCAAGGTTGAGAATTCCCTCCGCTTTGCCATTTCCATAGACAGCTCAAACTGCTCAGAGCTAAGACACGTCAATTAATCGCTGCATTTTGATCAGCCACCCACCGTCAAAACTACACCAAATAGAACATATATATATATATTTTTTTTTAGGTATTCTTTTGCGCTCTTTTCAACTAATTTGTCGACTGCAAGTGCCACAAACGGCTGTTTATAGGGTCGCGGAATGGCCTTTAAATTTGTTTGTGTTTACCTGAATGAGCAGCTGGAAGAACCCTCCCATCTTCTTGACTTGGCTCTTGAGTTCCTCAGAGATGGTGTAGAGCCGGCCTGAGGAAGGTTTAACGATGGCCAACCACAGCATGGTAACAAGCGCGGCACCCTCTATGGCTGCTGTGGCCTTCACCAGGTGAGTCTGTGCCACCAAGTTACACACAAACACTGCAGCGAAAAAAGACATTGTAACAGTTCAACTATGCAGCAATGCAGACATTGAAAGCTGTTCCTAGGTCATTCAAATAGTCTGCAAATAAACTGAACAATTTATAAAAAAAAGGTACCGGTATTTCATCGAAGCTGAATACATAGCAGAGTTGGATACCAGACAATTACATACGATTTTATGCAAAACGATTTATGTATGTGTTATCTTACCTATGGTTATCTAACACCTTTGACCACTTACAAATGAAATGCTGCTGTTATTTTTATTTATTACTCATAAACAATAGAATTTAGGGCTTTACTTTACCGTTCTCCTGGCTGTCATCATCCAGGCTGTCGTATAGGTCAGATATGGTTTGCACTGCCTCATATATCAAGTGCAGATCAGAGGCCAGCCTGTCTGCCATGCTCTCTTCTGTCGCACTACAACTGCGCAAACGGGCCACTGACTGGCCAATCAGCTCCTTGCAGATGCCCGGCGTGGCAGTGTCTGTGCTACTGGAATGGGTGGAGGGCGGTTTTGGCACACCCATCAACCCTGGGACAGACAGTGAGGAGAAGGTGTAGGAATTACCTCGAAAAATCTTATTCCTATAACACTCATAGTAGAAATGCATTTCTGGTACAATCAGGTGTCGTACACATAGTTCATATAACAACAGTTAGTCATTGCATTTATAGCAGATATAACGTATTTTTCAACTGGACTAGATTCAAGAAGGTACCAATTACTACCGAAAATGCTGAAATGTTTAAAAATGTTGTTCAGTGCCTTACCAGCAGACTGTGAGGAGCTGTTGTGGAGGCTCTGAATCGGATGGACTCGAATCTCGTAGAGACGACCCGAAATTCTCCTGCTTTTCAACAAGCTCCTGCTCCTGATGCCAAACAAACCAGAAGCAAAACCCTCAGTACCCTGCTAATGCTTTATGTTTACATTTATCATAATTGTCGATATGCTAATTCAGAAGGTGCACCAGTGTAATTTGGTATGTTCTCCAAGGCAGTTTCTTACAACATATATTGCGGGAAAAAACAACATTATTGACATTTCAGCTCATGGCTTATCTTTCTGTAATGTTTTTCATTTGTGTTGCTATCCTTAATGGATCTGAGTGCCATATTGTTTGCGTGTGTTCTTAGGAGATTAGCGGAGACTGACTTAATTTACCTGGTTATGGTAATCAGAATCAAGTTTTTTTTTTTAGAAAGGGGGCACATCAAAACATTTGTCTTGGGGTTATTTTGCAAAGATTTGTAAGTCATGTGGGGGTTAAATTAGTTCAGGAGGAAAATACAAAAGTTTTCATTATTCTGAACAATTTAGAAGGTCCATAAACAAGTCAAACCGTGGCCATAAGGTTTAGAACCAGCTTTAACGTAGTTAGAGAGCATGGATGAAGGAACCACACAGCCTGTACCATCTGTCATTTTGCTGGGTCTGCTGGTAGTCCAGCCACCAACAGGAGCACCATAAACAACCTTGACAAGAATAACATCAATTTGAAGGGGAAATGAAGCTTCTGCATGTACTATGCGTTTGCGTTGATTAATAGAGTTAAAAACACAGGGACTCTCAATGCCCATTCCTTAACCACCTGGCATGGACTTTATGGAAATAAAATGAATAAACAGAGGGAAAAAATAAAGGAAATATTCTGTGGGCAGCGACTTCACATCAACATTTCATGAAAGAAAGAAAGATGTGTTGAATGTCAAAAAGATGTGCCAGGTTGTAAATTACATTGGTGGAAACAAGGATGACTTTGTGAAAATAACCAGAATCTTCAAAAAAAAAAGAAAAATTCTGTGCTCCATCCACATACTGTTCGACTTTCCATATACACTACATCCATTTGCCTGGCACATTGTTCAAGTCAAGAGTGCAGGAGGCTGTTGCAGTTCAATTGAGGGCTGTGGGTTTAAGACTTAAACACTGTGAGTATTGTCTATCCAAGCTTTAGAGCCGTAAACAACAGTAAGGAGGACACTTGCAGGGCGACTGTCTGACTGCACTTTCCCCAGGTGTTTTCAGCACTTGCCTACTCACACATCTAAAGTAATTGGACAAGAATACCAATTAAATCCCCAAAATGGAATGTAAATGTTCAGGCAAGGTGATAGAAGGAAGTGTGATGGATAGGGGGAGAGGGGAAGAGCTGGATAATTACCTTCGCCGTGAAAAGGAGGAGGTGGAAGCAGAGGAGGCCGATATATCTTGCTCCCACTCATCATCGGGGTCGTAAAACACATCGTCATCTTTAGAGGTGGAATCCCCCTGTGGAGAGTAAACTATTGCTGACATGCCCAAGTCTCATTTACTCAACTTAATGAGAAAAGCAGTGCAAAGTGAGGCAGCATCCCTCTGCCGGGCATTAAACAACCAATTCTGGACTGTAAATAAGGTCGAACGCCTGGGAAATAGGCAATTACACTTGAGGTGATGTCACACTCCGAGTATGCAGAATGAAGATCAGACAGGCTGGCTGGTTCAATGCGCTTCACTCAACAGCCATCATACATCACCTTATTAGGCTACTGATCAGGTTAAATAAGTGTGCATGAGCTTCCTAGGAAAGTTCCAGAACTTTACCGACACTGGTTTATCAGCTCTATCATGAGTCTAACATAGCAATTTCAGATCCTTAAGGCTAAAGGTTAAGGATTTTACCATAGACTAACAGTCAAGCCATATATTCTCTGCTTCCTTTTAGTCTATATAAAGATGAAGTAACTGGATACGATTTAAGAAAATTGGATGAAAACTTGGCAACACTTTTTACAAGTAAAAAGCATGACGAAGCTAAGAAAGTATCACCTTACGACAATAGAGCCTCTCGTAAAAAGAGCTGGAGGAAAGTGTTAAACCACACGGGAACATGTTCCCAGCGCCTTCCTGTGAGGTGAGTTTTTACCAAACTGACCATATGTGGCGCCCACAGTTTGTATATTCAAACATTGTTTAAACCACCATGACAAAAGACCAGGCTGTTTCCACATCAGGAATCAGCTGTTACTCTAACTCTCTTCTAATTCTTAATCAGTCCAGTTTTCAATTCTTCAAACCTTTTTTTCTTACTTTCACTAACTTACAAAGTGCTGACATGAAAGGCAGAACTGATTTAAGGCAGACCTGATCGAGTTCCCTCATGGCAGCGATGTTGTTTTGGAACTTGTCCAGGCTCCAGAAGGTGGTGATCCCCAGCTTTCTGTTTTGAACTCGCACCTGTAGCAGACCACCCGGCTCCACGTTCTCGTCTTCAGAGCTTTCGTGTCTGCAACAGAGGAAAGTCAAAATCATTTTCTGATTGTGTTATAGAGGAAGAAATCTGTCTGTGACGTCTAATATGGGTTAATAGACTGTTGGTTGTTGTAGCATCATATCGTATGTTTACCATGGCACAATGTGTTGTATTCATACCTGCTAAAGACTGTGTTTTTCTTTAGTTTGGCACTGATCTTATTGGCTTCCTCAATCATCAGGGACAACTTCATGGCATCCCACTGAGGAGGAACTGCAACAGAGAAATGAAACTCATGAAATCAACCACAAATACAGCCTGAGTCAAAGAGATTCTGGCTTAGGTGGTCTTAGCCTGATTTTGGAGCACTGGATCCAATAAGAACAATTTCAACACAGTTCGATAGGTTGCCAAGTAATACTACTCTTACATTTGTATTTTCACAGGCAGTCATTAGTCAGTCACTTCGTACATGTCAGAGAGCTCTTTTTTTTTCATTTTCAGTCTTTATTTCGAACAGTTTAAAAAATAACAAATACAAAACAACAAATGTGAAAAACAGAATACCGTATTGTTAAAATACAGTATTTATCCATATTAATGGTAATATTTGTATTAAATTTGTTTTTAAAAAGTCTTCATAAAATAATAATAATAAATCGTATGTGTCCGAAAGTGATCACAGTGATCAATTAGTTTACATTGTTTCTAGGGTTGCTCAATTAATCGTATTATAATTGTGATTACGTTTATGGCTTGCAACGATTACGAAAACAACGTAATCGAAATAAAACGATAATTTTTTTATTATTA